>NW_015388624.1:24497-25664 GCF_001527695.2 Protobothrops mucrosquamatus
CATCTTTGTTGCTGTTCTCTGTACTCCTTCTAGAGTCTCAACATCTTTTTTACATCGCGGTGACCAAAACTGGATGCAGTATTCCAAGTGTGGAATACTGTTGGAGATGCCATCGGGTCTTTCCACATGGTGAGAAACAAGAGGATTGGTAGAGAAAGAAATGTCCTATCATTCACCCACTCTTGTGCTTCCCTGCCTTCGACATAAAAATAAGGACTTTCTATCCTCACATATTTCTTCCAAAATCTAGCTTTTACTTCCAATGCAATGAGCAACCTTTGCTCTGCTGACAGTGGGGTAGTACTTAGACTTATATACTGCTTCATAGAACTTTACAGCCTTCTCTTAGTGGTTTACAGAGTCAGCCTGTTGCCCCCAACAATCTGGGTCCTCATTTTACCGACCTCGGAAGGATGGAAGACTGAGTCAACCTTGAGCCGGTCAGGATCAAACTGACCTGCATTCTAACCACTGTGTCACCACAGCTTTTAGTTATATCATGGATCTTTTTATCCAGTGAGATATTCTGCTATTTTATTATTCACTACAGGTAGTACTCAACGTACAACCACAATTGAGCCCAAAATATGTGTTGTTGAGTGAGGAATTTGTTAAGTGAGTTTTGCCCCATTTTACGATTTTTCTGGCCATACTTATTAAGTGAATCGCTGCAGTTGTTAAATTAGTAACACGGTTGTTAAGTGAATCTGGCTTCCCCTGTTGACTTGGCTTGTCAGAAGGTGGCAAAAAGGGGATTAGGTGACCTCTGAACATGGTAACTGTCATACATATAACTCAGTTGGCAAGCATCTGAGTTTTGATCACCTGACCACGGGGATGCTACGTTTCTAAGTGTGAAAAACGGTCATAAGTCACTTTTTTCAGTGCCGTTATAACTTGGGAACGGTCACTCAATGAACGGTTGCAAGTTGAGGACTAACTATTTATTTATTTATTAAATTATTTATTTTATTTATTAAATTTATATACCGCCCTATCTCCCTTACGGGACTCAGGGCGGTGAACAGGCGATACTAAAAACCACGATAATAAATAAATAGTTTCTGTTCTAAAATTGAATTAAATAACAGGCCTGTTCTAAAAACACACCCATACAAAAACCCCCACTGAAACATAATCAAACTACGCCAGGCCGGCCGCACGGAA
>NW_015388624.1:26369-125280 GCF_001527695.2 Protobothrops mucrosquamatus
TTCTTCTTCTTCTTCTTCTTCTTCTTCTTCTTCTTCTTCTTCTTCTTCTTCTTCTTCTTCTTCTTCTTCTTCTTCTTCTTCTTCTTCTTCTTCTTCTTCTTCTTCTTATTATTATTATTATTATTATTATTATTATTATTATTATTATTATTATTATTATTATTATTATTATTATTATTATTATTATTATTATTATTATCCCTATTCCATTTCAGATAAATACCTAATTCCAGCAACTGTTCTTTATATGTTTTAGCCTCCAGTCCCCTGATCATTTTTGTTGCTCTTCTCTGCACTCTTTCTAGAGTCTCAACATCATTTTTACATTGTGGTGACCATTTAGGAAACTTCATTCCATCATAGTAGATCCATCATAGTAGACCTGCTTCTTTGAAACAAACCCTGTATTTGTCCCAAAGGTGCTTTTTCAAGAAGCAACTGGACTTTCTTGTTTTTCTTTGAAGACGTTTCGCTTCTCATCCAAGAAGCTTCTTCAGCTCTGACTGGATGGTGGGGAATGGAAGGATTTATACTCCTTGCAGACAGCTGGTCATTTGCACTCTTTTAGAGAGTCGTTGAGGCCACCTGGAGGTTTGTCTGGGTCCTCAGGATCACCTGAGTGGTGCCTTTACTGTTGAACACTGTTGAACAAAGGCGCAGGCTTTTGGGGATGAGTCTGTGTTGCCTGCATCTCAAACAGGGGCAGAAAACATCCTGCAAAAAGCA
This sequence comes from Protobothrops mucrosquamatus, assembly GCF_001527695.2. Taxonomy (NCBI): domain Eukaryota; kingdom Metazoa; phylum Chordata; class Lepidosauria; order Squamata; family Viperidae; genus Protobothrops; species Protobothrops mucrosquamatus. The sequence goes on from NW_015388624.1 coordinate 27,096, forward strand.
CAGCTCCACAACACCATGCTTTCAGCAATTCCAAGAAGGCTCCACACCCATTTGCACTATTCAGATGACCCTGAGGACACAAACTTCCAAGTGGCCTCAACGACTCTCTAAAACAATGCAAATGACCAGCGGTCTGCAAGGAATATAAATCCTTCCACTCCCCACCATCCAGTCAGAGCTGAAGAAGCTTCTTGGATGAGAAGCGAAACGTCTTCAAAGAAAAACAAGAAAGTCCAGTTGCCTCTTGAAAAAAGCACCTTTGGGACAACCATGACCTGGATGATGGAGAATCTCCCTAGACATAAACCCTACATTTCCCTATCATTAAATGTTACAGCTCAGCTGCAATTAATGTGGGTTTGAATCATGCGATATTTAAGTTAATGTGCATAATGATAGCAGATTGTATTTAATGCAAATCAAAGTTCAGTTAATGCAAGGGTTGCCCACACACAGTTGTGATTACCAGGTTACTGTTGCAGTTTTAGATGCTGCTACTTCAATCAACAGTGGTTCATTTTTGCATATGTAAAGTGGTCCAATGGAAGATTCCTTAAAGTAAAAGGCTACAAGAGCAGAAAAGAATTAGAGCAAAAATTTAATGTGGGTTGAACAACACGAATGCAGCCATAGCACTCTAAAACTGAAGTTGTCAGAATGCCTGATTTTTTCTTATTTTTATTTTATTTTTTTTGCTTTGTATAATTACTCTGACTGAAATTTATGATTAATCTGTATGGATATATTTTTACTCTTGGCTGTAGTATTTTGCCAATATAAAAATATGACTTTTCATGGCCTATTTCCGTGGAGCTGGATCCAATTAACATATTTTGCATGTAATTATTACTTCGAATAATTCAAATTTGAATAATGCAGCTACTTCATGGTTTTCAAATCTAGACCTAGCTATGAAATCAAAACATGTTGTGATGCCTTTGTAGAAAGTGTTCTGTCAGAAGAGAATCTGGCTTCATAAGAAGAGATTTTAGAGCGTTATTATATTAAGTATTAAGGTTGATGATTGGAAATAGTTGTTATGCTATTAACTATGTTAATTATTTAAAGGAATATTACTGTTTTATCAAATGTCAGTTGTAATTATACCGATTTATTTTTATAAATGTCTAGTATTATATAAACAATAAGACCCAAACAACAGCTTGTTCGCTGAATTACGTATTTACTGTAGTTACCCACACCCTGTCCCCTTTATCCCGATTTTCCTGTACCCGCACCGACCCCCCCCTTTTCCCTACCCATATAAAATCTAATAAAATATATTTTTTTTAAAAAAGAAGAGAATCTGGCTTCAAATTCTTCAACACTGAAATCCCTTAACAAAGCAGTATAAAACAAATATAATTTGGGGAGAAACTAAAAGAAAAATATTGCAATAAGAAGTAGTATAACCATAACCTCAGCTGGAACCCCCAGTTTATTGGATAAGCAGGCAGATATTTATTTCAATGCTAGGCAGAGGAGCTTCTGTTTCTATCTCTAGATTGATTAAATTAGGAGGACCAACATCACTAAAATAAATGCATGCAAATTCTGCCTTTATAATACGACAGAAACATTATTATATTATATAAACATTTTTCTGATTTAAAAAAATAGAATTATATATGTTTATTCTTCCATGACTGTCATCTTTACTTCTCCAAGAAAAAGGTCCTTTTTTAAAAAAGAAAAATAAGCATTTTAAGTCTTTAAGCATCTTACTTGAACGCTACACGTTGTTCAGCTTGGCTCAATGTGATACGATCTCAGCTGCGTAGAAAATGTATTAGTATTCTTCTCTGCAGCTATTGCAACTGATGAGTAGTAGTAATTTCCACTGTTTAAGTTAAAACTTAATAGTCTCTACTGCTAAAGCTGAAATTGAGTCATGATGCTGCTTCTTCCAAAATCCTTCTCTATCCAGTGCTAGATATCGCTGAATTTTTCCAAGGATGTTAAAAAGGCACACAAAGTAGACAAGCCGAATTTGCATCCGTATTAATGAAATCATATTAAACAAGGGTTTCAGTGGACCCTTTCTTTCATTTCTGTCTTTTCCAGCCTGAAAAGTTGCTAGCCTTGCACATCATTTTAACACATCAAATACAAGTCTACGAGGCTTTTTTAAAAAAACCAATGAGTTTCTCAAATGGAAGCATAACCCAATCTATTTTTAATAAGCACAGGAAAAAGTTTGATTTAAAAAAAAATTAATGTGTGAAACATGCCCGAAAAATTTAAAAGGGACGCTGCAGAAGAAGTCAACATTTCAGCGTTTGAATATTGATGTCTGTTTTCCTTGTTACCTTCTGGGAGGAGGGGGCTTCGTGGTATCCGAAGCAGAACATCCAGTTTCAGCCATAGTTTCATTCCACACAACATTAACCTTGTGAACTCTCAAGCTTCCTCCTTCCGTTATATATTCAAGATGGACAGTATTTAATATTTATTTGTTACTAGCTGTACCCGGCCACGCGTTGCTGTGGCTCAGTCTGGTTAAATGGAAAAGAAAGAAAAGAGAAAGCGCACGTTTGTAATATGTTTAATTTCACAATGCTTGTGGGTATGCGTTTACGTCCAACAGATGGCACTGTTTTTAAAAAAAAGCATGTTTTTCCCTGTCACAGGTGTGACATCTATATAATAGTAGGTATATAAAAACACGTGCGTATTCGAATGCAACGTTGTGTCAAAACTTCAAAGCAATCGGTGAAGAACTTTCGGAGATTTAAGATTTTGAACAAACGAACATTTACACTTTTATTTATATAGATGTACATGTAGAGGTGTGGGTCTATACATATGTTGTACATGGTATGTTTAGGTGTGTGTCATGTATGTGTTTCATTTTGAGAGCGGGCAACTAAATTTCATTTTTGATGTGTGCCGTTGTGCCCGCAATAAAAAAATGCCAATAAAGGTTATCTTACCTTACCTTATCTTACCTTATCTTATCTTATCTTGCCTTGCCTTGCCTTGCCTTGCCTTGCCTTGCCTTGCCTTGCCTTGCCTTGCCTTATCTGTACAGGTAGTCCTTGATGTACAACAGTTCATTTAGTGACCGTTCAAATTTACAACAGAAAAGAGTGACTTGTGATCGTTTTTCACATGACCGTTGCCACATCCCCTTGGTCATGTGATCAAAATTCACTCACCTTTATGATGGTTTCAGTGTCCTGGGGTCATGTGATCCCTTTTCGCCACCTTCTGACAAGCAAAGTCAACGGGAAACCCAGATTCACTTAACAAACGTGTTACTAATTTAACAACTGCTGTGATTCACTTAACAAACGTGGCAAGAAAGGTCATAAAATGGGGCAAAATTCACTTAACGAGCGTCCCGCTTAGCAACAAAAACAAGGAGTACCAAACCATTTTTTCCCCCAATTAGGAATAATGTAGTGAGTCACAAGGCAGCCGACAACAACAGGTTCTAGCTTGTGTGTGGCGTACCAAACAAACGATGAGCAGCAGGCCAACATTTTCACATCAAAATGCTTTGAGTACCAAGTTCAATGAGTCTCAAAACCGTTGAGTACAAGGGACCCCTTGCATTAGCAATGAGAAAAATTCACACAAAAAAGTTCACAGCGTTTACTCAAACACTAGATGTCTCCATAATCACAAGTATTGCCTCTCACAGCTTCAGCTTCAGTTCTTACACTAGTATAATGTGTACTACTGCTATTTACTACTACTTTCCTTGAACGTTCCTTTGGAAACAGGATAGCACTCCTACATCCAATTATGAAACAGCTCCTTACTTCTCTTCTTCTTATCAAACCATGCATGGAGTCCAAATTTTTTTTATTATCTGTTAGCCGCCTAGAGTCGCTGTGAGCAAGTAGGCGGCTATATAAATGATCTAAAAATAAATACAAATAAATAAATAAATTGGCCTCTTAAAGTTACCTCTGAATATGTTATAAGTTGTCAGTTTCCTAGTTCTCTAACCAAGGCCAGTATTTTTTAAAAATGCCATCTCTCTCGCTGCTTTCTCAGCGTGCGTCTTTTCAGGATTCACCCATTATGTCCTCTCTTTTCCTCTTTTACTGCGTCGTCCATCTTTACCTGATGGGCTTGCAGAATTTGGGCAAATTCAAATTCGCCCACTCAAATTTTCACAGCTTCCAGGAATTGTGATGCCATAATTCAGTGGCTAATTGAATTGAAGAACGTTTTTTTCTGGAATTGAGTATGTCCAGTCTAGTGAAAAGAAGGACTAGGGGAGGCATGATAGCTCTGTTCTAATATTTGAGGGGCTATCTATTTGATGAGGAGGTCAACTTATTCTCCAAAGCACCCTAGGGCAGGACAAGAAGCAATGGATGGAAACTAATCTAGGAGAGAAGCAACCTGGAATTAAGGAGGAATTTCCTAACAATGAGAACAATCAATCAGTAGAACGGCTTGCCTTCAGAAGTTATAGGTGCTCCATCACTGGAGGTTTTAAAGAAAAGATTGGACAACCATTTGTCTGAAATGGTATAGGGTCTCCTGCTTGAGCAGGGGCTTGGACTAGATGACCTCCAAGGTCCCTTCCAACTCTGTTATTCTATGTTCTATGCCATACAACAAGGATATGACACCCTTGCCCACTGAGCTCTCAGCCATGCCTCCCCCCCCGTAAATGTCAAAGGAACACATGTGACAGATACCATGTGGTCTTTATTTTTTAATACCTTCTCGTTTTTTTTACATCTGTTCAGTTACAAATAATGAGGAAAGGGCAATTAAGATTTTATTTGTTGGCTTGGGTCGTGTTTTCCAAATGTCCAAGGGTGTCTAGATTGCCATAGGGCCTTACATGAAGGCACAGTGGCCTTTTTTGCAAGATGCAGCACAGCAAAATTGGGAGATCTCAGGCCATTCCTGGAGATATTTAACATTAGTATCTGAATAGTGCATTGTCCCTATGAATATATGGAATAATGGTATAAGGAAGAGCACAATTATCTTTGCTTATGATACCTGCCTCCCTGGTAGAGCTGGTACAAAACAGTATTCCAACCCAATTTTAGTGAAATTTAGTCAACAATTCAAAAAAGAAAGAAAGAAAGAAAGAAAGAAAGAAAGAAAGAAAGAAAGAAAGAAAGAAAGAAAGAAAGAAAACCTGAAGAAATGGTTGTCCTGGTTTGGTGAAGATGCTTCAACAATTCAGGAGCAAATCCTACTGAGCTAAGTATTATTGATACTAATTCAAAAGAAGAAAAAGATCAGTCAGGTTAGGCAATCAATTGGACCTGTGAGTAGAGATCTACTCACTAAGCACCACCATCCAGCCCACTGGAACAGATATTAGGCCACTGTACTAAGGACCCGTCGATCTAAATCCAGATAGGATGGTAAACAGAAAAAAAAAATCAAATATCATAAACTCTGACTCTGGGTGGAAATGTAAAAGGTTAAGCACAAGGAACTGCTTATTTCCTGAGTATGAAGGAAGGAAAAGAAGGGGAGGGAGGGAAGGAAGGAAGGAAGGAAGGAAGGAAGGAAGGAAGGAAAAGGAGAGGGGGAGGGAGAGGAAGAGGAAGAGGGAGAAGGAGAAGGAGAGAGAGAGAGAAGGAAGGAAGGAAGGAAGGAAGGAAGGAAGGAAGGAAGGAAGGAAGGAAGGAAGGAAGGAAGGAAGGAAAAAAAAGAGAGGGGGAGGGAGAGGAAGAGGAAGAGGAAGAGGGAGAAGGAGAAGGAGAGAGAGAGAGAAGGAAGGAAGGAAGGAAGGAAGGAAGGAAGGAAGGAAGGAAGGAAGGAAGGAAGGAAGGAAGGAAGCGGTCCCTTTCTTGAAAAGCCTTGCTGGAAATCTTAACATGTAAATATTTTCAGCAGGAGCCACAAATAGCTTTAACCTGCGTTGATCCTGGCTTTCATTTCTCATCCGTCATGGTTACTTGCTTCTCATGACTGAATGGGGAAATATTCCAGTTATGATACATGTAATTAATTACTGTCAGAAGCTCTGCCCAGGCAGAACTGCTTTCTGCTTTAGTTCAGCTACCTCTTACAGTTAAGTAGGGGAAATTTAATTTAAAAAAAGGCTTTGATGCCGTGCATCAGAGTGAGATGGAGTGGAAGAATGCAATTACAGCAGGAGCTTATGACAAAGAGAAAGGCAGGTAGGGGGTCTTTATGGTTTATGGTATAAAGAGAGGGGGATTCGGGGAGGGGGGTGTATCTTAAATACCTAAAGAATTGATTTATGGAGGATGGCAAACTTACAGCCAGATACTGCTCTTGACAAAACACCAATGCGCCATATGTCTAATTTCTCCCCTGAGATTTTGTACTTAGTTAAGCAACTATTATATTTGGAATGATACCATTGGGGAGGGGATGCATGCATTATGAACAGAGACCCCTTCCCATGTGGAATGGCGAGATATCATGGGTGACCCACTTCTTAATGGACCATTGCTCTCCTTGTCTGCTGTAAAACCCAGAGGGACTGATGAACCTGAGGAAGCGTCGTCTGAAAATTAATTATCTGTAAAAATGGAGGGCGTGCCCCTTGGCTCCTTAGCACCCTCGCTATCCCTGTAGCAGAGTTGAAATAATGGGTGCTCCATATGGCAGTGCCTCCAGTGATATAATTCCTCCTACCACTGAGTGGAAGAGTTAGCAGCTATCAGAGCTCTTCTCCTTCTCTCAGTATTTTGGACACTGTTGGCTGTATGGATCCTTATTTGTGTCCAGTGGTGGGATTCAAACATGTGAACAACCGGTTCTCTGTGTGGATGCCACTTCCAGAAGTCTGTTCTGGGCCTGGGCAACAAAAAATTAGCTACCGGTTCTGCCGAAGTGGTGCGAACTGGCTGAATCCCACCATTGGTTGTGTCCCAATGCAATGTATTAGACCAGGGGTCCTCAACCTTGGCCACTTTATGACTTGTGGACTTCAACTCCCAGAATTCCTCAGCCAGCATGGCTGGCTGAGGAATTCTGGGAGTTGAAGTCCACAAGTCTTAACGTTGTCAAGGTTGGGGACCTCTGCCCTATATCAAGGCTTTTCAACCTTTTCACCCATTGTACCACTGGCTGAGGAATTCTGGGAGGTGAAGTCCACAAGTCATAAAGTGGTCAAAGTTGGGGACCCCTGTATTAGTGTTTAGGAGGCCCCCAGCTGCATAGAAAGCCTATGTGAATGCTATTTGCCCCAGCAGTTATCTCATCTACGGAAATAACTGGCTTTCAAGTGCAAGAAAGAGCAACCTGTTAGGCCCAAAGCACAATCTACAGCTCTGTTCCCTTACATAAGCATCCTTGAGACAGAAACAGTAGGGACAAAGGATGTTACAAGAGTCAGAACATTATTATGCCCACCTGTGGCATTGCTCGGATGACTTCATAACACCCGGAGCCCTATACAGAATACAGAATAAGAGAGTTGGAAGGGACCTTGGAGATCTTCTAGTCCAGACATGTCAAACTGCCGGTCCGCGGGCCGGATGCATCACACCGAAACTGCGCCCACCCCATTGCCGGCAATGGGGAAAAAGTCATGATACGTCACACGACGTCACGTGATGTTGCGAGTTTGACATGCCTGTTCTAGTCCAATCTCTCTCTCTCTTTCTCTCTTTCTCTCTGTCTATCATCTCTCTTTATCTATATCTATCTATCTCCATCATCTCCATCTTTTCCTCTATCTCTATCCCAATCACCATCTCCATCTCCATCTCTGTCTCTGTCTCTCTATATCTCCTATCTCTATCTCTATCTATCTCCCTGTCTCTCAGTATTTCTATCTCCTATCTGTATCTCTCTGTATCTCTCTCTCTCTCTCTCTCTCTATCTATCTATCTATCTATCTATCTCCTATCTCTATCTCCTATCTCTATCTCCTATCTGTACCTCTCTCTATCTCTCTATCTCTCTGTCTCTGTCACTCTCTCACACTCTCTCTCCTATCTATGTCTCTCTATCTCTCTGTCTCTCTAAAGCTCTCTCTCTAGCTCCTATCTTTCTCTTTCTCTCTCTCTCTCTGCCTCTCTCTCTATCGTTCTCTATCTCTATCTGCTATCTCTATCTATCTCCGTCTCTCTATCTCTATCTCTCTTTCTCTGTCTCTCTATCTCTCTGTCTCTGTCTATCTATTACTCTCTATCTCTATCTCCTGTCTCTATCTCCATCTCTGTGTGTGTCTTTCTCTCTCTGTCTCTCTCTTTCTCTGTCTCTCTTTCTCTGTGTGTGTCTCTCTCTTTCTATCTATCTATATCTATCTATATCTATCTATCTTTCTATCTTTCTATCTTTCTATCTATCTATCTATCTATCTATCTATCTATCTATCTATCTATCTATCTATCTATCTATCTATCTATCTATCTATCTATCTATCTCTATATATGATATGACCAATCAGGAAAAAAATCCCTTTTGTTTATTCTTCAACTATGCAAGGGTATATTTTCATTATTCTGCTTCTACTTTTCTTGATACACAGGTGATTGATTATCTTAATACACTTTTATTTAGAAAACTAAAGTCATTACTTAATGTTTAAAAACATTATACCAGTTTTTACGGTGGCTTGAAGAACTCAGCGCTTAGAGTTTTCTCGTTTTATAACATTACAAGGTTAGGGTAATACTGCATGAAATCAATTGCTATGGCCCTGCCCATTCAGTTTAGACAAACACCAGCTAAAGGCATTTATAAGTTAGCTCTGTTTACCTACAGAAAGATGATCTTTCAAGTAACTTTAGTAAGAGCAGTACAACTTTAAAGGCAAACAACAATCTCCTTTTAAAAGGATCTGTCAACAAGTTGAGGGTAAAGGACCTGATCTTGAAAAGTCTGTAGCTTAATTTTGGAGGACAACCGTTTGTCATTGCCATGAATTCAACTTTTTCGGAGTCAAAATATTTTCTGAAAAAACATTATTAGAAACTCAAGCTGATGTCAGAAGAATACAATATGTTGTTTGTCTTAAAGGTGTACGCTGTGGTTATGGTGTAACTATCTCTACACTAGACTGTTTGCTTTTAAAGCTCTGGACATGAAAGGCTAAACTTAAGCCATATTCCCATCCAACTTAAAGAGATGGATTGCTGGAGAAAAAACAGGAAACAAAGAAAAAAAAAAGCAATGGATCTGAAGTGGCTAGAAAGGCTAGAAAGGAAAAAGATATAATTAAGCAGATTTTTTTTCCCCGACATGGAAACCTCTGAATTAGAGAAAGCTGAATTGTTGACTTGCCCCTGCTCAGTTAGGAATCCATTTCAGATAAATGGCTGACCAGTCTCTTCTTAAAAGTTTTTAAGAAGAGACTGGTCAGCCATTTAATAAAAACTTCCAGTGATGGAGCATCCACAACTTCTGGTGGCAAGCTGTTCCACTGGTTAATTGTGCTCATTGTTAGGAAGTTTCTCCTTAGTTCTAGGTTGCTTCTCTCCTTGATTAGTTTCCATCCATTGTTTCTTGTCTTGCCTTCTGGTGCTTTGGAAAATAGGTTGATCCCTTTTGTGGCAGCCCCTTCAAAATATTGGAAGATTGGTATCATGTCACCCGTAGTCCTTCTTTTCACCAGACTGGAAATACCTAATTCTAATTCCAATTGGTTGGTTGTAATCTATTTTCTTACACTGGTTTCCATTCAGTACTAAAGGGTCCTTTTAAAATGATAGTAACTGGAGAGGAATTCTATCTACCTCAACCACCAAGCTGTTGGGAACAGAATTGAAATGATGTAGTTGTTCAGTCCCTATAGTACAGCGGTTCTCAACCTATGGGTCACGACCCCATTTGGGGTTGATCGACCATTTCACGGGGGTTGCCAAGCAAGGCTGTCTGCCATTTTTTTTCCCCTTTTCCGGCGGGTGCCTTACCTCCCTTGAGCTGGGCCAGGTGGTGGTCGGCCTGCTCCGTCTCTGCCGCTTGCCAGCTACGCCTCGGCCGGCGCAGGGGGCGGAACCACGCATGCGCGGCGCTCCTGGGCAGGGAAAGTTCTCGACTTACGACCGGTTGGGTAGTCCTCGACTTACGACCGGATTAGTCCTCGGCTTACAACCGGTTGGGGGTCGCGGCATTAAAAAGGTTGAGAACCACTGCTATAGTAGGTAGCAGCATCCAGTCACCCTTGTCTGACTTGAAATGGTTGAGATTGGAAAGAAAATGAAAAAAAAAAATGAAAAGAAGGACTAGAGGTGACATGATAGCTGTGTTCCAATATTTGAGGGGCTGCCACAGAGAAGAGGGGGTCTGTCTATTCTCCAAAGTGCCTGAAGGCAGGACAAGAAGCAACGGATGGAAACTAATCAAGGAGAGAAGCAACCTAGAACTAAGGAGACATTTCCTGATATTTAGAACAATTAATCAGTGGAACAACCTGCCTCCAGAAGTTGTGAATGCTCCAACACTGGATGTTTTTAAGAAGAGATTGGTCAACCATTTGTCTGAAATGGATTCCTAACTGAGCAGGGGGTTGGACTGGAAGACCTCCAAGGTCATTTCCAAGTCTCTTATTCTGGATGAGAGACCACCAATAAACCCCCAGCTGGAGGCTTGATCAGGATGTTTTCTTTAAAAAAAATTACATCCAGAAGAGGCAAAGTGCTTCCTTAATGTGGCTGTCCTGCCTATAAAGTCACAAGAAGTTCAACCCACCTGGAGGGAGATGTTACCTTTTGGGACAGAGTCAGCGTCATTTAGCCAATGAAGTGTTAATCTCACTTGGCAGGCAGATATATACAGAAAGGGGAAAAAGATAAGCTGTGAGGTGAAAAAAAAAAAGGAATGAACTGCAAACATACTCTGATAGTTAACTTAAAGCTGAATTGTGTAAGATAAAATGTATTGACCCACAAGTGATAGCACAAGCGTCAGTCATTTGTGAGCTAATAACACCTATAGAGGGATTAAAGCCTGGTATTTTGATCTGGGTCATGGATGATAGAATTAAACAATAAAAGTTTAATCCTCACCCTTTGTTGGCATACCATAACACAGAGGGAAATAAGAGCAGAAGGAGGCAGTCTGGATCAAACTTTTGCCTTGAGAAAAAGTATAAAATTCAAAATAAAGAACTATTTGGATGTATACAAGTGTATTGTGATGAGTGATTGGTGGCATCTGAGGAAAAAAAGACCTGAAACAGCATAAAAAGTGTACATTTTATATTATAAAATCTTAAACTGAAGGTGGTATTTTCCTGCATAAATCGATAGTGGCGGTACAGAACGTTGAGACTTTCTGTTCAGGTTCAAATTCAGTTGTATAAAACAAAGAAAATTATCTTCAGCACGACGGAACTTCTGTTAGCCAGCATAGGATGCAGGTTCTTAGAAAAAGGACTCTGAGGGACTGTACGAACTAAATTCCTCCCAATTACAAGAACAAATTTGTACTGGAAAAGAGATTCTACTTGGCTATTGTGCTTCCTTCCAATATGTCAGATGGCAAGAGGTTAAAGTGAGCCAGCGTCGTGTGCTGAAGTTAGCCCTTCAAGGCAAGGCAGACTATGAAACCAAAGTCAATAACAATAACAATAATAGAGTTGGAAGGGACCTTGGAGGTCTTCTAGTCCAACCCCCTGCTCAGGCAGGAAACCCTATACTATTTCAGACAAATGGTTGTCCAGTCTCTTCTTAAAAACTTCAAATGATCACTAAGTGCTGCTTGTAAGTCAAGGACAGGGGTCTTCAAACTTGGCCCTTTTATGACTTGTGGACTTCCAACTCCCAGAATTCCTCAGCCAGCATGCGCTGGCTGAGGAATTCTGGGAGTTGGAAGTCCACAAGTCATAAAAGGGCCAAGTTTGAAGACCCCTGGTCAAGGACTACCTGCAAGTGATTTGCTGGCATGAAGAATTTCCTGTCTATATCCTGCCTATATTGTTTAGCATCACTCTGATCTATTTGTGGAGCTTCTAGGTAGAATTGTCCCTCTAGGTCAGGGGTAGGCAACCTTGGCTCTTTTGTGACTCGTGGACTTCAGCTCCCAGAATTCCTGAGCCAGCCATGCTGAGGGGAAAGGGAGAGGGTTTCCAAGCTGAGCCATGCTGGCTCAGGAATTCTGGGAGTTGAAGTCCACGAGTCATAAAAGAGCCACGGTTGCCTACCCCTGCTCTAGGTCTTGGAGACCAAATGGTATGAAAGTATCCTAACATAGATAATTCTAGATTCTATATTTTTTTCCCAGGAGAAAGAAAACTCAGGGTTCTGACAGGCAGGAAATCTCTGAAAAAATGAAGCTTAAGTCCAAAATGCAGGTACCATTAGGATTTGTCCCTTTTTTTTCCAAATAGCATGGAGATGCACCTTCATCATCCAGCCAGCCATTTTTACCTGCAAAAGGGAGGGAGCCCATGTCTTCCCCAGCACTGGAAGTGGTTCAAGGCACCAGCATCTGGAGAAACCCATCAAATGCATTTAAAGATGACCTCAATTAACACCAGCCAGCTCCTTCGTTTGGGCTGCAATATCAAGTGACTGTGTAATCCACAGCTCTCTTCTTTAGAGAGCTTTAGTGGCGGTTTTGTTTTCAATACAAACAGTCGGAGGGCACGATTCAAGATTCCAGCCCAAAACCAGGTCTCTTGAGGATTTTGCAGGACTGAGGTTGAAATCCTACAAATAAACCAAAGAGTTACTGAAAAAGATCTGCCTTGATCATCCTATTTCAGAAGAGGGCAATTGTCATCAAGCTCCAAATACTGTTTCAGGCAGGAACAAAATCCTGCAGAATGGAGGATAGACAGATCTTTTTAAGAATCATTTCACCACCTTTTTTTAAAAAAGCCTTTTCATCATTTCCTTTGACACAACAAAGCCTAGCGCTTTTTGCAGCAAGAGGTTTTATAAGTTCGGGGTTGTTTGAATGACCCAAATGTTTATGTTTTATAAACCAATTGTTGATGTTTTTGTGTTGTTGTTCTACGACAGCGGATCCAGTACCAGGCCATGGCCCAGGTGTTGGGGGTCCCTGTTCTATGAAACATTAATATTTCTGTCCCCAGTCCGCCTTAGAGCTGAAGAGGCAAATAGTTTAACATTGTATGATCAGAGGTATACCCAACTCAACAATATTGCAGAAGACAATGACATATTATTTTCATATTGTTGCCAATAAAACTGTGCAGTTGTGTTCAGGAAATCACCAAGAATTGTGCATAGTTCAAAGGAATCAAACTGTTGATTTTGGACACTGTTGTTGTTTTTTAGTCCTGTTGACTAAGAGCACTAAAAAACTGTTCCACTGAACTTCAGTATAGAAAAAGCCACTATATGTGAAGTCCTGGAATTAAAGAATTGTAGAGATGGATGGTATCAGAAGGATCATCTAATCCAGCCTTCTTCACTGTGCAGAAAACCAATTAAATCACTCTTAAAAAGTGGCTTTCCAACTTCTTCTTTAAAACTCCAGGGACAAAGAACCCAGATGTCAAATTCTTTATTCACTTCAACCTGTATTATTTCCTCTGACTGATCACAGCTTTCCTAAGACAGTGGCCAAGATCTTTCCCTTCTTTGATAATAGAATTACCTGTGATCCTTTGAATTAGAGATGATAGGAATTCTGGGGGATTGTAGTCCTTAAACTTCTCAAGATCACCAGATTGGGAAGGCTACAATTACTGCATCTCTTTAAGAATTGTATACAAAGATCGATTCCAACAGAAAAATTTAAATTTAGGGGAAATTTGATATATTTTGTTTCTCATGCTTGATCTACGATGAAGTTTCATATATTCAAGTCACCATTTGGTGTGTCGGTCATTAACTTGTGAATATGGCCAAGGCCATGTGCGTCTGTGCATATGTGAGAAGTGATCCTTGGCAACTTAACTGAAACTTAGCCCTTGCAGTTTTCTTAAGAAGTGGTTTGCCATTACCCCACAATCACAATCTCCTAGTTTCTAGCCTGTTACTCTAATCCAGTGGTTCTCAACCTTTTTAATGCCGCGACCCCCAACCGGTCGTAAGTCGAGGACTAAACCGGTCGTAAGTCGAGGACTAAACCAGTTGTAAGTCGAGGACTAAACCGGTCGTAAGTCGAGGACTACCCAACCGGTCATAAGTCGAGGACTTTCCCTGCCCGGGAGCGCCGCGCGTGCGTGGTTCCACCCCCTGCGCCGGCCGAGGCGTAGCTGGCAAGCGGCAGAGACGGAGCAGGCCGACCACCAGCTGGCCCAGCCCAAGGGAGGTAAGGCACCCGCCGGAAAAGGGGAAAAAAATGGCGGACAGCCTTGCTTGGTGACCCCCGTGAAATGGTCGATCGACCCCAAATGGGGTCGCGACCCATAGGTTGAGAACCGCTGCTTTAATCCCTGCTCTAAACTATTTCAGGCCTAAGGAACTAATCTATGTAAAATAGTACGTGATGTGTGTGTTTGTCTATATCAATTTATGTGCTAATTTGAAGCAAATTTTATTATGTTTCCTTGTAACTATTGAAATCTAAAACGTGACATGGCTGTCAAATGGAGATAACCAGCAAAAAGGAATAAGAGGACTCCCCAGATGTATTTGACTGTTGGTATTGTCCCTTTCTCTTCTTTTACTTTAGAATAAGAGAATCATAAAATGTTAGATGTTCAGAAGACCGTGGAGATCATCTAGGGGCTGCCCCAAAGAAGAGGGAGTCAAGCTATTCTCCAAAGCACCTGAAGACAGGACAAGAAGCAACGGGTGGAAACTAATCAAAGAGAGAAGCAACCTAGAACTAAGGAGGAATTTCCTGACAGTGAGAACAATTAATCAGTGGAACAACCTGTCTCCAGAAGCTGTGACTGCTCCAACACTGGAAGTTTTTAAGAAGAAACTTTATAGCCATTTATCTGAAACGGTATAGGGTTTCCTGCCAGAGCAGGCGGTTGGACTAGATGACCTTCGAGGTCCCTTCCAACTTCATCATCATCATCATTATCATTATCATCATCATCATGTAGCCCAACTTCCTGCTTAGAACTGGATCAAGGTATATAGTGATGGAGATGTGTGGACCATTTTATAGCCCTATAAAAACTTCATATCAATACTAACTCTAATATTAATTGAGTGAAGTGAAGATTCTTTTAAAAAATGTTTATGTCCACGCACAAGTGTCAGAGCATTTACTTCATTTGGAAATTAAAGTTTGTTTTACAAAAGCAATGTACATTTCCTGTCAGCAGGAACACCCATGCCACAAAGGGATGTGTTGATATTTCTTCTGTCTAAAATTTACAAATAAACAGGATAAATAACAGTGCAATTTCTCTACAGACTTCATTCAATAATTTTTGAGGGTTTTTTTCCCTCTTCCTTTCCCTCTTAAGAATAGATAACATTACCATGACAATAGATATGGACAGGATATCTATACTTAGAATGATGGCTTTTTTCTCTCTCTCTCATCTTGTTGAGAATGCGTGGGAAACTTATTTAGCTGGTTCCTAAATCCGTAGTAGATTTCCTTTTACATCAATCATTGGAGATTGCTGGGGTCCCAATTGCTTTCTTGCCTCTTTGAAATATTAACACTGAATTATTTATTAACAATTCAAATGCAGAACAGGTAGTTCTCAATTTACAACCATTCATTTAGTGAAATTATAACAGCATTAAAAAAAGGTGAGGAGTGGTCCACACACTTATTACCATTGCAGCATCCCCTTACTCACGGGATCAAAATTTGGGCACTTGGCAACCGATATATATAGGAAGTCCTCGACTTAACAATTCATTTAGTGACCATTCAAAGTTACAACAGCTTGGAAAAAAGTGACTTATTACCATTTTTCACACTTATGACCATTGCAGCATCCCCATGGTCACTTGTGCAAAATGCAAACGCTTGGGAACTGATTTATATTTATAGCAGTTGCAGTGTCCCAGGATCATGTGATCCCTTTTGAGACCTTCTGATAAGCAAAGTCCATGGGGAGGCCAAATTCACTTAACAACCGTGTTACTAATCTAACAACCTCAGCGATTCACTTAACAAACGTGGCAAGAAAAGTTGTCAAATGGGGCAAAACTCCCTTAAACAAATTTCTCAGCCACAAAAAAATTCTGGGCTCAGTTGTGGGCATAAGTCAAGGATTGCCTATATTTACAATGACTGAAGCATTTTGAGGTCATGTAATCACCATTTGTGATCTTCCCAACCAGCCACCTTTCCCATTCTGGGAGCTTTCAGGCATGAAGGACTACAATTCTCATCATTCCCAGCCAGTCAGAGTAAATGAAGGGAGCTATAATCTAACACACTTGAATGCACTAGATGGGGAAGACTGATCTATATATTAAAAGCAGGTTATAGTTATTGTGGAAAAATCAACATTATTATACGATAGTGCTATCTGCAGCAGCCATAAACTTAATGTGAATTGCAAATTGCTAATAAAACCTAATTATCTTCATCAAGAAAACAGTCAAATTATTGGGAGAACATGGTTGAAAAGGCCATTTATTTAATAATATGTCTGCTCTTTGTGTTGATAAGTGCATTTGCTTTATCTGCTTATGGCATGCTGGTTTAGTACTTAACCAAGCTGTGACACTTAACAGCCCCTGGCACTTTAATAGTTTTATCAGAAAATGTAAAGAAGTCTTGGGAACTGTAATTTAAAACTCAACATTTAAATGCATTCCAAGAGCTGTTATTGTAAAATTATCTCCCAAAGACTCACATATAAGCTTGCATTTTATGCCATGAAACAAAAGTTCATTAAATAATCTCCTACAAATTAAGGGCTGTATTTCTCCATTCTGTTTGTGCCTCCCAGTTTGAATGGATGTATAGTGGGAATTTATTAAAAAGAACAAGCATTAAGGTAGATTTTGTAGGAATCATCCTGACTTTGTATGTAGCGAGAGAACCAATTTAAATGGCCAGTCCTCCTAGTAGGTTAGTCTCAGCAAATAACAGCACCTGGCTGACTCTTGTTTGGTGTGGAAACATCAAAATCAAGATAATCTTTATTGTCATTTTTTACTGTGGGCACACTGGCACACATTAACAATGAAATTTTGTTGGCTGCTCTCAAAAGTGTACACATACATTACACATATATAAACATTCTATATACAACATATCTATAGACATAAACCCTTACATATTTTGTTGTTGTTGTTGTTAGTTGCGAAGTTGTGTCCGACCCATCGCGACCCCATGGACAATGTTCCTCCAGGTCTTCCTGTCCTCTACCATCTTCTGAAGTCTATTTAAGCTCACTCCTACTGCTTCAGCGATTCCATCCAGCCACCTCATTCTCTGTCATCCCCTTCTTCTATTGCCCTCAATCTTTCCCAGCATTAGGCTCTTCTCCAGTGAGTCCTTCCTTCTCATTAGGTGGCCAAAGTACTTGAGTTTCAACTTCAGGATCTGGCCTTCTAAAGAGCAATCGGGGCTGATCTCTTCTAGGACTGACCGGTTTGATCGCCTTGCAGTCCAGGGGACTCGCAAGAGTCTTCTCCAGCACCATAGTTCAAAGGCCTCAATTCTTTGGCGCTCAGCCTTTCTTATGGTCCAGCTTTCACAGACATACATTGCAACTAGGAAAACCATGGCCTTGATTATATGCACTTTTGTTGGCAGGGTGATGTCTCTGCTTTTTAGTATGTTGTCTAGATTTGCCATAGCTTTCCTCCCCAGGAGCAAGCATCTTTTAATTTCTTGGCTGCAGTCCCCATCTGCGGTGATCTTGGATCCTAGGAAAATAAAATCTGTCACTACCTCCATTTCTTCCCCATCTATTTCCCAGGAATTGAGAGAGCTGGATGCCACTGTCCATCGTGAATACATAGCGGAAAGAGGAAGCTTGAGAATTCGTAAGGTTGACACTGTATGGAACAAAACTGTGACTGAATCTGGATGTTCTGCTTTGGATATCATGGAGCCTCCTCCCAGAAGGTAACAAGAAAAACAGGTCATGAAGAGGATGTGTGGTGTCCCAGACAATCCTGCAGACCCTGCTCAAGCTGTGCTTATATGCTATGTCCTGGATGGAAGGGAGGGAACTACCAATAATCTTTTCTGCGTTCCTCACCACTCTCTGCACCGTCTTCCTGTCTGAAGCAGTGATACATCCAAACCAGACTGTGATGCCGTATGACAGGATGCTCTCGATCGTCCCCCTGTAGAAAGTGGTAAGGACAGGGGAAGGAAGATGTACTTTTCTCATGCGATGCAGAAAATACAGTTGCTGCTGTGCCCACTTCACCGGTGTCTCGCCGTTGAGCTACCAAGCAAAGCAAGATCAGGTCTGTTTAAAATGTATAGGAAAAGACCCTACAGAATACTAGCTCTGTATAGTTTACCATGGGAAGCTGAAGAAATACTATCCCTATAGAAGGCAAAACCAATTCTGTATTCTTGTAAAGAATAGGATGTGAACAAGTCTCTGAAGCCACCAAAAACAGTTATTTCTGTTGACTTCTGGAGCACTGTTTCTCACCAAGCCATATCGAACAAGATGCAGTTCAGTGGTGAGAAAAGCAAGATCCTGATGGTGACCAGGACTCAATATACAGGTGGCCCCTCTGTCTCTGGTCACTTGTAGGCCTATGAATGAAGGGTCATGAAAGGACAGCAAAGAAACACGCAATGTTTTAAATCCACCCAAGAACATCTGGCATCTTGGGACAACACCCACAACACCCAAGACTGAACATATGGTCTTAGGGAAACTTTTTCTTTTTCTTTCTTTCTTTCTTTCTTTCTTTCTTTCTTTCTTTCTTTCTTTCTTTCTTTCTTTCTTTCTTTCTTTCTCTCCCTCCCTTCCTCTACCTACCTACCCATGAAGGCATTCATATACTCCAAGAAACTTTCCCAGATATGCAGTTCTAATCCATCAATAGTTTCAAAAGCAAAATAGGGCTGTGTTTTTAGAATAGTGACTCATAGGAGCTAGGGTGCTATATTTGCTTTCAGTTTAAATAGTTAATTAAAGATCTTTTGATTCTGGCATTTGAGGAAGTTTCCAGATGTTATATACAGGGCAACAGCCAACAAAAGCTGTCGACTTATACTCAAAATTACTGTGCATAGTCCGCAGTTTATGTTTTAGCCCCTGGTGAACCTAAGAAGGTTAACAGCTAATTACATCTGCGGATTAGGCTTTACACAGTCCCACTTTAGAGTAACAAAAGGCAAAGTTTCCCAAATCCACTTCTTCTCTTAGATACTTATCAGCAGCATAAATTAAAGAGCTCCTATTCTTCTCCCAAATGAGGCCTAAATGATATTTTCCAGGACCTGATCAGTCTAAAAAGCTGGAGAGGGTGGGATTTAAATCACATTTAGTAGAAACACTTAGCCTAAAGCTTAGCATCCTGGGGGACTTGAATAATGTTATCTTTAACCAGTTAGACGTGTAAGTCAACATAAGGCCCTTCACCTTTTTGAAGTTCTTTCTCAATCCTTGCTCTATGTCAGTGATGGCGAACCTTTTAGAGACCAAGTGCCCAAACCGCAGCCCAAACCCCACTTATCGCAAAGTGCCAGGACCGCATCAGCATTGTGGTGCCCTCAGGGGGTGGGTGGGGGTGGGCGTGGCCCACGGGGTGGGCATGGCTGCAGTGGTCACGGCAGACTGAGTAGGCATGGCTGGGGTCAGCATGGCCACCTTGATGTTGCTCGTGGGGGGGATGCCTGTGGGGGCTGGGCAGGATTGGGGGATATCCAGGGGGTCTCTGGTGGGTGGGCAGGAGGCTCATCCTGTGGGGTGAGACGGGGGTAGGGTGGGGGTGCCATTGCTGCAGGCCAAGGCGAGGCAGGGATGGCTGCTGCCTGACACCATCGGCCCCCGCACACAGAACCCAGTGAGCACATGGGGGCATGCTCTACCACCTCTACTCAAGCTTGCTAGCCAGCTGCTTCGCCTCCTTTGTGCTGGGTGGGGCTGCTGCTCCAGGTGCCAGCAGTGGCCTAATGGACCTACGCGAGCTGGCGGCGGTGGCGGCAGGTGTGCCCACAGAGAGGGCTCTGAGTGCCGCCTCTGGCACGCGTGCCATAGGTTCGCCATCACTGCTCTATGTAGTATCTTAATGTTTAGGATTGTATAAAGCAGGGGTCTTCGAACTTGGCAACTTTAAGACTTGTAGACTTCAACTCCCAGAATTCCTCAGCCAGCCAGGGCTGGCTGAGGAATTCTGGGAGTTGAAGTCCACAAGTCTTAAAGTTGCCAAGTTTGAAGACCCCTGGTATAAAGAGAGAGAAAGGCATACAGCCTTTCTGTAGCCCAACAGAGGACCAAAAAAGTCAGGAAACTCCAGATATTATTTTGGTAGCTTGGAAGGATTCTGCTTGGTCTCCAAGAGCCATTAAAATCCACCCCTGATATGAATGTAGCCATTTTTCATTCATTTTCTTGGCCAAATCCAGTGCATTCCCTTATTTGTTCAATTGTGAAATGTTGGGGAGTTGGAATCTAAAGTGTGAATCTAACAGAGAATCTTCTACAATACCTAACATTCAGAGTACTGGCTTGTGGACGATCATGCAGTTGCTGTGCAGAAGAAAAAAATCCGCAAAGTTCTGAGTTGGACCCAGAAGCCATTAAATATCCCCCCCCCCCCGGGATTCAATGATCTAGGACAGTGATGGCGAACCTTTTAGAGACTGAGGGCCCAAACTGCAACCCCAAACCCACTTATGCATCGTCAAGTGCCGGGTGGCTGTGGCCCATTGGCTGGGCGTGGCCCATTGGCTGGGTGTGGCCCATTGGCTGGGCGTGGCTGTGGTGGTAACAGCAGACTGGGTGGGACTAAAAAGTTCAATCAATCAATTCCAACTTTGCAAGATCTTTTTTTTTCCCGCGAGAAGTTGAAATTGACTGATTGAACCTTTTTTTTTTTGCACATGGTGGCGGAGGCCTAAAGCGAAAAGGTTTTATAAAACCCAGCTGAAGGCCTAGGACTGGGGCAACGGCACACGTGCCCATAGAGAGGGCTCTGAGTGCCGCCTCTGGCACCCGTGCCATAGGTTCGCCACCACTGATCTAGGAAAAGCAGTCCCTTTTAAATTTCTTTTTACTGCTTTATTCCTTTGCAAAAAACATATGCATTGACCATGTGTGCAATAAGTAGTCTCTTAATGACTAAGATTGCCATTGCCTGCATTAAGTTATACAGGAGTTATGTTACAAACACACTTAGTAGACCTTGTTTCCAAGCAGACTTGTTCAGAGCTGTAAATGACAATACACATTTCCCGGAACAAACTCAACATCCAACTCCCCAAAGATAAAGACATACATTAAGCACTGGGTGTACATGTGTGCAGGTGCACAAAAAAACCATCTTCATTTACAGTGCCATCATTAAAATATTGTGCAGTCTGACATCTGCTAAAACAGATGTGACCCAGCTGGCATTTTGCCAAGAATGCTGAGACTAAATATATATATTTTGAAAGGAAGATGTTTTGAAAGACCAGATGTTTTTTCTAAAAAAAGGACTAACAGAGCCACAGATTCCTGAGATGTTCCTGGATGTTAAAAAATAAAACAAAGTAGAAACAAACAAGGCCAGGAGATTTTTTTCTCTCTCCCCCAAACAGGTGTGGGATTGTTCTTTTGCTGATCTGAAATTTTTTGCAGGAAAAACAAAAATCTAATAAAAATGTAAGCATATTGACTATTTGAAATGACACAGAACTGATTTACTTAGTCCATTGGATATAAATGTTGGAATACTTACCTGGCAGGTAGGATACTTTGATCCTTATAAATGCTGGAGAACGAAAATGTAACATGTGAAAGACTACAAGAAACTGCTTTCAGATTGTTGTGAAGTGATGAATTTACACAACAACGACTGTACAAAATCACCCGCATTTAAAAATGTTCAGCTGAGAACTGAACCCTTTTTAATCGTGAGCCGAACATCTAGCAAACTCAAGAATAAGTTCCACTGAGCTTTCATTAGACAATATATTTATTTATTTATTTCCATAATATATTACAAATCTTTCTACATATCCAGACTATAAATACTGCATTGTGCCTTTTAAATTGTTTTGTTAATTCATGGGTTTGTCAGGCTTGAAATATTAAAAACAAAATACAAAACCACGAATGAGAAATACAAAAGGAACCAAAACAACGCTAGTCAAAATAGCTTCATGGTATTTTTCTGTAAAGAAAAGTCAACGTACGACACACTGACTGTTAGAGCTCTAGGTGACCACGTTGTGGAATCTTTCCACTTGGAAAGCCCATCAGAACATTCTGAGCAGCTACTATTGGTATAGGGCAGAGGTCCCCAACCTTGACAACGTTAAGACTTGCGGACTTCAACTCCCAGAATTCCTCAGCCAGCTTGGCTGGCTGAGGAATTCTGGGAGTTGAAGTCCGCAAGTCTTAACGTTACCAAGGTTGGAGACCCCTGGCATAGGGTCTCCTGCTTGAGCAGGGAGATGGACTAGATCAGAGACCCCCCCAACCTTTTAGGCACTTGAGACCGGTTCTGTGGGGGAGAGGTTTTTTTCGTGGACCAGAGGGGGTGTGGTTTTGTGTGCTGCCTGCATCCCGTGGATGGAGCTTCGCTTGTTTGCGCAGCCCGGTTTCTGGCATGCTAGGGCCCGGTGCCGGTCCACAGACCGGGGGTTGGGGACCTCTGGACTAGATGACCTCCAAGGTCGCTTCCAACGCTGTTATTCTGTTATCTCGGTGATAAAACTGGTTTTATGGACAATTTGCTTGTCTGCATTACAAGGTGGCTGTTTCCAAAAAAAGGAATAACAGCCTACATCTTCAGAACCATACAATTTTAATCGAGTAAAGAAAAGTTCACCACCATTCTTTGGTGAATAATGGTTAAAGCTCTGGAGTGATTTGCTTCATTTTTAAGCATTTCCCAAGCCTACAGGAGTCATTTCAGTAGGAAGCCTTCTCTGAAAGGCTCAAAAGTACATCAAGGCCCATGTACTAAAACAGAGCTTTTCGCAAAGACAGTTGCCTTGCCTTCAGCAGCACTTAATGGCTTATTTTCAACAGCAAGGTTTAGACCAGGGGTAGGCAACCTCGGCTCTTTCATGACGCGTGGACTTCAACTCCCAGAATTCCTGAGCCAGCATGAGGGAAACTTTGGCCCCTTCATGACTCGTGGACTTCAACTCCCAGAATTCCTGAGCCAGCATGGCTCAGCTTGGAAATCTCTCCCTTTCCCCTCAGCATGGCTGGCTCAGGAATTCTGGGAGTTGAAGTCCATGAGTCATGAAGGGGCCAAAGTTTCCCTCATGCTGGCTCAGGAATTCTGGGAGTTGAAGTCCACGAGTCATAAAAGGGCCAAGGTTCCCCACTCTTGTCATAGACCAGGAGGAGGCAATCTTGGCTCTTTTATGACTCGTGGACTTCAACTCCCAGAATTCCTGAGCCAGCATGGCTCAGCTTGGAAACCTCTCCCTTTCCCCTCAGCATGGCTGGCTCAGGAATTCTGGGAGTTGAAGTCCACAAATCATAAAAGAGCCAAGGTTGCCTACCCCTGGTTTAGACAGAAGGGTCCTTCAAAGGAATAAATAAAAGAGGATTTAGGAAAGGCAGGGGCTGTACTGTCAGGCACTGTCTCAGACTCCACCATCCACATTTTTGAAACCTCATCGCTGACCAACCCAAAATTCAAAGGATTCTGACTGAGCCTATTTCCATCGTCACGTAACAGCATCGAGAGATGGCCTCCTTTATCAGATTTTACGATGTTCTTATGTTCAAACTGATGATGAAATGATTGTGACTTTCAGTAATGTCTAACATAGCTTCAAGCTCTCTCAAAGTCTTGCATTGCCTCCAGGATTCCTTATTGCAATTTTTCTTCTTCTTATCGTAAAAAATTTGGGGGGGGGAATTCATATTTTTTTCCCCCTCCTGTATTCTGGGTATGAATACAACGGCTTTCGGGAAAAGGCAATATTTGGCACAAGTTCCAGTTGTTGCCTTTTTGTTGTTGTTGAGAAGTCCTTATACAGACTGTGAAGTCAAAGAGATAGCGGGGCCGTAGGCAACGTAGCAGGTCTGAGAAGCATCATCATTGAGCGTTAAAAGTTCTGTTTCTTCACTAGGATAAATGGTAGTGTCCATGTCGTCTGAATGATAGCCTGACTGGTAGCCACTGGTGGGATTTGAAGCTTCAGACATAACAGATTCGTTGCTTTTACTGGAAATCAGCCCACTGAAAAATAAAAATGAAAACGGCTAATTTTGCACTGGGGTTCAGAGTATGCGTAATGGCGTGTGAGAGTGACCTAGGGAGACAGGAGGAAGAGACCCAGAATGGACGACCAGCATATCAAAGATGTTCCAGCCCACAGAAAGAGAGTGTTCTGTCCCAGCCTATGGCTGTCCTTGTTAAAGGCACAAGGACAAAACCCCTTTTGAGAAAATAGGCTGGAGACTCAAGAAAACAAACCCCTTTTAATATGGGTAACCAACCTGCCAAATAGTCCAGAAACAAAAGCAGCAAACACAATCCAAATGGAGGAAATTGTCCACACGAAACCATACAAAGCAGAGAAGTAGTCACAGGCAAGACTAACAGAACATGATCCCATGAAATACTTTGCAACGGTTGCCTTCAGCAACCAGCACCGCCCACACCTTCCCAAGGCGTTGCCTCTCAGTGCCTTCTCCTCCTCCCCTGGAGTTGTCGTATTGACTGCTGCTGATCTGCTCTCGCTAATTGCCGGCATCTACGAGCATCAATCATCATGTCCATCAGGTGTGAATCCTCCAAATCTAACTCATTCTCCCCACACAGCTGAGCTTCATCTGCAACACGACTGGAGGGGCCAGGCTCTTCATCAGACTGTGAGTCTTGTAATTCATCAGAGCCTCCCTCTGACCCTGATGGCCCTTCAAATGCCTCCTCCACCTCCTCCTCAGATTCCCCAGACTCAGCTGTTGGGAACACAGGCTGGCACGGAATCACGACAGAGAGGAGTTAGTACACAAAGCTCTGCTGCTTTTCTGAACTACCTCAAAGGGCTATCAAGATGGGATTTTTGCCTTGGCCAATAAGTATGGAGGACATTCTGTCTGGTTTGATACAGCACCCAAAACAGGACAGGTACAGATTTCAACAGATAGTTAGGACTGCAGAAAAAAACAATTGCAACCAGCCTAGTGTCAAGTTTCCGGATAAAGATCCCAACAAGGTAAGCACACCTGAGACATTCTGATCTCTGATGCAAAACTTTATTGAGTACAGCATACTGGCGCTAAAGAGATGAAAACCAGCTCTGGCAATATGTGGGGAAAAGATAATTAAAAGAATAAAACCTCTCTGACAGTTCGGATCATATTGTCCAATTAGTCTTCAGGCAGTTGTTGCGAGAATAAAGTGTCTGCTCAGCATAACATCTGTTCAGCAACCTTGCCTCCCATATGAATAGAAACCACCTGTGCAGTCCACATGTCCCCCCCCCCCCACAATGTAACTGTTGGCAAGCTAGAAGTGGTTTCTATTCTAACATAAGCAATCTTCGTAGCTGGACACCTGCCTTCCATTGAGGACTGTATATTCCAAGGGTGAGAAAGAGGGCTGAGAAAATATCTACAGACCCTGGACATAAACTGTTTCAACTCCTCCCCTCAGGATGGCGCTATAGGGCATTGCATGCCAAAACAACTAGACACATAGACAGTTTTTTCTCTCGGGCCATCACTCAGCTGAACACCTAATTCTCACAGTACTGCTTTATGTCTAAGTATATTTATCCATGTTATCCATGCTATAATATTATTATTATTATCATTCCCATCTTCTTTACTACCCTTTCTTATTGGTATTGTTAGTATGATTATTATTACTCTGTTCCTTTGCACGTACACTGAGAGCTTCTGCACCGGAGACAAATTCTTGTGTGTCCAATCACACTTGGCCAACAAAGTATTCTATTCTATATTCTATTCCAGGGGTGTCAAACTGCTGGCCCACGGGCCAGATGCGTCATGCCGAAACCGTGCCCATCCCATTGCCGGCAATGGGGAAAAAGTTGCGATACGTCGTAACATGTCACGTGACGTTGCGAGTTTGACACCTCTGTTCTATTCTATTCCATGTGGATGAAACACAGGGAGAGATGGAGAAGCATCTCCATCTATCAGCGACGTCTCTCCATACACTAACGGCCATCTAGCAGCAAATATTCTGTCAAACTGCTATGGAGGGAAAAAGGGAAAGAATGCCAGAATAAATAAACATGGAATATAATAGGACCAGTGATTCCCAAAGCGACATTGGAACCCCAGGAAGTCAAAATGCTGGTGGACAATTTAAGCCTTAGCTTGCGGTATTGGACGCTGATATGCTCTTTTCTCCCATTTCCCAAGAGTGTGACATCACTGATGGAACATTACTGGGTAAGAAGAATAAATCTGTCCAAAAGAGAGGTAGATAACTCTAGATATTTCCTCTCAAGTAGAGAATTTTATTTATTTATGTATTTATTTACATATAACATTTATTGGCCGCTCATTTTACCCTATGGCAGGGGTAGGCAACCTCGGCTCTTTTATGACTCGTGGACTTCAACTCCCAGAATTCCTGAGTCAGCATAGCATAGCTGACTCAGGAATTCTGGAAGTTGAAGTCCATGAGTCATAAAAGAGCCGAGGTTGCCTACCCCTGTCCTAGGGTAAATTCTGAGTGGCTTAGAGGCAAAAAAAAATAAAAATGTCTATATAGACATAATTAAAACATAAATAATTAAAATCAAACATTAACACCCAAGGGCACATGGGGAGATCAACCACTTCTACTGGGCTGTTTCCTCACGGGGGCACTTTGGTTTTTTTTATTCCGAACCACCTTGATTTATTTTATTTTTTTTTAATAAAGTGGGTGTAATGATTGTTTCTCCAGATTTACCTGAAGGGCAACGCCAGTTCTTTAGCTTTCTCTTCTAACGCCTTTAGTTCTTCAGATGCGAGAATCATCCCACTATCTGTCTGATTTTCCTGAAAGAGTCCAAAAAAAAAAAAAAAAAGACTGTTTGGACAATCAATGGAAACACAGACAGACGGACAGACGGACGGACCGAAAGTCCAAAAAAGAAGAAGCTATAAAAATGGACTTACATCTTGAACCACTTTTATGGGTGGTTCTATGGGCACAGATTCAAAAGTCTTCACACTCACACGGCGACTGTTTCTTTTACTTCCTGGGCAATGCTGACTGAAAAAGAAATAGATCTCTTGTTAGTGTGCCGAAGCTAGTAAAACTGGATAGTCAAAACATGTACAGCTAGCATCCCTCTGAGCTGTGAGCATCATCAATTTCAGGTATCGCTGAAAAATTGCCAGAATCTCATATGATTTGAACGATTACAATTTTATCCAGAAGAAAGAGATACTTCCTGTGGATTCAGTCAACCCCTTGATGCATCTAAGTCTGGGGTAGGCAACCCAAAACACTCAAAGAGCCACTTACACTCGTTTCCCACCGACAACAAAGCACTGGGAGCCGCAAAACCCTTTTGATATCTAAAATGAAGATAACATTGCATATATCCTTTTTTTCCTTTATTATAGGTGTGTGTGTGTGTGTGTGTGTGTGTATACCATGTATGATATATATATCATAAAGGTAAACAAGTATATATGCAGTGTTATCTTCATTTTAGATGTCAAAAGGGTGTCTCTCTCTGTCTCTCCCTCCCTCCCTCCCTCTCCCTCTCTCTCTTTCTGCCCTTGGTCTGCCAGTCCTCTTCCCCCACTCAGTGTGTGTGTGTGTGTGTGTGTGTGTGTGTGTGTGTGAGAGAGAGAGAGAGAGAGAGAGAGAGAGAGAGAGAGAGAGAGAGAGAAAGAGAGAGAGAGAGGCACTTGCGCTTTCCCCCCTTTCTTTCTCTCTCTCTTTCCTCTCCTCTCTCTCCCTCCCTCCCTCTTTCTCTTTCCTCTCCCTCTCTCTATCTCTCTTTCCTCTCTCTCTCTCTCTTTCCTCTCCTTCTTTCTCTTTCTCTCTCTTTCTCTCCTTCTTTCTCTCCCTCTCTCTCTTTCTTTCCTCCCCTCTCTCTCCCTCTCTCTCCCTCTCTCCGATCTTCTGCTAACCTGGCAAGCTGGCTTCAAGCTGTTCTCCAACAGGCTGGTCTCTCCTGCCCTTCCTGCTTCCTGCAGAGATGCAGCAAAGGGAGGAGCCCTGCCCGATAAGCTTGTCAGCTCGTGGAACAGGGTGATGCCACTCTCTTTTTTACACACACACACACACACACACACACACACAGAGAGAGAGAGAGAGAGAGAGAGAGAGAGAGAGAGAGAGAGAGAGAGAGAGAGAGAGAGAGAGAGAGAGAGAGAGAGAGAGAGAAGCGCAAGTGTGTCTCTCTGTCTCTGTCTCTCTCTGAAAATGGCAGAAGAGGCTGGGAGCCGCAGGAGAAGGCTCAAAGAGCCTCATGTGGCTCCGGAGCTGCAGGTTGCCTACCTATGATCTAGGTGCTGTACGGATTCTGCAACCTGTATTGGATGCCGGTGTGTGTTCGTGTGCGTATGTGAATATGTGTATATTTAGTGTCACCCTATTTTGTCCCCGAAGGCTGCTTCTTGCACTTCCTAGATAATCCACCCTTCCAGCTGTTTGACCCAACAGCTTCTTTCTCCCAGGGACCATCCTAAACCCATTTCCTGGAAAGAAGTCCAACACGTGCTTCCTTTAGAACAGCGGTCCCCAACCTTTGGGCATCAAGGACCAGGTCTCTGTTACATGGATTCTGATGGCATTTCTGGGAAGTTAAATGAGATTGTACACATTCATTCATCTATTGTTTACTTGTACATTAGTCACCTGGTCTCTTGGGTGGGACACAAACAGTTATCATTTAGCGTGACGGATTGCACTGAATAACGAGCAACACAAATGCCTTTCTCATCTTTGCTACGATCACGTCAGCTATCAGCCTTTAGGAAGGGGTTGTTGAAGACTCCCAATGGAACGCTCCGACTATTACAAACCTTGTTTGCGACGTGCTGTCATAATGGAACTGAGAATCACACACTTCCTCTTCTTCCGTGCAGGAAACAGGTGACGTTGGCAAAGAAAGCCCAGAATCTTCTTCAGTATGAAGCAACGTAACTTGGGGAAGGACAACATAATCTTTACCATCCTGATGTGAAAGACAGACACAAATAGGTTTACTTTTTTATTATTAATGAATGGAGCGGATTAAAAAAAAAATCAGGGTGTTGGTGGCAGCCTGTAGAACAGAGGTAGGGAACGATGCCCCCTTTATGACTTGTGGACTTCAACTCCCAGAATTCCTGAGCTAGCATGGCTGACTTAGAAACTCTGGGAGTTGAAGTCCACAAGTCATGAAAGGTCATCCTTCCCCATCCCTGTTGTAAAAACATTTCTGTACCTTGTGAACCTTGGCTTGCAGTAAATTCCCTAAGTGGTCCACCAGATCTGAGAAGGTTGGTCTTTGTTTGGGTTCACCATGCCAGCAGTCCAACATTGTTTGATACCTGGAGAATTAAACCTACTATAAATAAATATGTCCCAGACTTAAACCCATTCAGCTAACAATTAACGGTTATGGTTACAAGGAATAAAGGGAGAACGGGAAAAATAGATTTGCTTTGTTTGATTTTGCTCTTCTATACCATTAACATCAAAGCTGTGTTGGCCAACTAATGGATGTGTTTTATTGTCACTGGAGCATTCCTAAATGAAATGGAAGGGAACGGAATGAACGTATGATCAGCGTCTGCTATAAAAGGTGTTTTCAACAGCAAAAGTTCTTACATTTCAGGTGTTGTGTAATCTGGTGGCCTCATCCTTGTTCCTTCTTTTAGTCTTCTACAGAAATCTTCATCAATTTTTACACCTGGATATGGTGAGGCCCCTAAAAGAGTAGATTTTCTTTTAAAAATTGCCTAAAAATTCTGGTGTCATTGTACTGCTTATCTACACTTCACCAATTTGAAAAACAGCTATAAATTTACTATAAATTTAACAGGTACATCACTTCAACCGAAAATGGGCAGAAGATAGATCAGGATCGGCAGCAGGTAAACCGATCTTTTGGAGACGATCAGAAAAATGTCAAGACTGCTAATACAGCTGACTTAAAACTGGTCATTTAAAAACTGTTTTGAGTTATGATGGCCTTGCAAAAGATGCTTTACAGCCCCTAAACCAGGGGTAGGTAGGCAACCTTGGCTGGCTCCATGCTGGCTCAGGAATTCTGGGAGTTGAAGTCCACAAGTCATAAAACAGCCAAGGTTGCCTACCACTGCCCTAAACCATTTGTGGTCATTGTAAGATGCATTGAAAAATTGAAACATTTGGAACGTAAGAGCTTGTTTGAAACCCAGAGTGGACTTGATCTCCAAGTTCTTCCCAATGTTGAAAGTTTATTGCCATTTGTCAAAAAAAAACAACCCTGCGCATTCGGAAGAATGGGTTCTTACATACGACTGCATGATAAATGCGTGATTTGCTTAACAACCACCATACAAATGTTGAGCAATCAGGTCCAATCACATGGGCCTCTTGACTTCTATGAGTGTTGAAACGTACGACCAAAATTGCAGACCCAATTGTGGCAACAAATCAAGGACTAACTGTAGCTTAATAATGGGAACAACAG
Organism: Protobothrops mucrosquamatus; assembly: GCF_001527695.2. Lineage (NCBI taxonomy): Eukaryota > Metazoa > Chordata > Lepidosauria > Squamata > Viperidae > Protobothrops > Protobothrops mucrosquamatus. Next base: position 57,594 of record NW_015388624.1, read on the forward strand.
ATTGACTCCACCTCAAACATTTGGTAGGACCTAGAGATCAAGGCCAATCTAGGATTCAAACAAACTCTTATATTCTGAATTTCTCTATTTTGAAATGCATGTTTTTTTTACAGATAATTCTAATAGTTCTCTGTAGAGGTCAAATTTCTGGCTGAAAACCATATAGGTACCACATGGCTGAAGTATGCTATCGCCAGCATAGAAAGAATCCGTAATAAATCTAATGTGACAACATTAATTTTTTTAAAAAAATATTTGGATATTGTTTTGCTAGACATTTTCCAACCAAAATATGGGAATCCCGTAACAGCATATAAAAAGTGCAATAATTTATTTATCATCATGGTCCAATATATTTATTTTCTAAAATTTGGACTGAGGGAAAGGTTTCTTGATCTAACAAAACAGACCCCTTCACTCCTTTATCTTTTGAAACACTTTCCTGGGTATCAGAGCACCCAGAAAAATGGAGTACGATGTTTTAAGGGGAACCCTCCAAAATTAGATGGAAAGAAGTTCCGGATCCATGATAATCCATGGAACTCTAGAATGAGTGCAGAGAAAAGCAACAAAGATGATCAGGGGACTGGAGGCCAAAACATAAGGAACGGTTGCTGGAATTGGATATGTCTAGTCTAATGAAGAGAAGGACGAGGGGGGACATAATAGAAGCGTTCCAATATCTCAGGGGTTGCCACAAAGAAGAGGGAGTCAAGCTATTCTCCAAAGTACCTGAAGGCAGGACAAGAAGCAATGGATGGAAACTAATCAAGGAGAGAAGCAACTTAGAACTAAGGAGAAATTTCCTGACTATAAGAACAATTAACCAGTTTAACAACCTGCCTCCAGAAGTTGTGAATGCTCCAACACTGGAAGTTTTTAAGAAGAGACTGGACAACCATTTGTCTGAAATGATATAGGGCAATGATGGCGAACCTTTTAGAGACCGAGTGCCCAAACTGCAACTCAAAACCCACTTACCGTATGTATCGTTGGGTGCCGGGTGGGTGTGGCCCGTTGGGTGGGTGTGGCCCATTGGGTGGGCATGGCCCATTGGGTAGGTGTGGCTGCAGTGGTAACGGCAGACTGGGTGGGACTAAAAAGTTCAATCAATCAATTCCAACTTTGCGAGATCTTTTCTTTTCCCCGTAGGAAATTGAAATTGATTGATTGATTGAATCTTTTTTTTGGCACATGGCGGTGGAGGCCTAAAGCTAAAAGGTTTTATAAAATCCAGCTGAAGGCCTAGGACTGGGGGGACAGCGTGCGTGCCCACAGAGAGGGCTCTGCCATAGGTTCGCCACTACGGATATAGGGTTTCCTGCCTGAGCAGGGGATTGGACTAGAAGACCTCCATGGTCCCTTCCAGCTCTGTTATTCTGTAACATTTCATCAGTATAATAATATAAACAGGAATCAAACTCATGGACATAATTGGGTCTTAATGAAGGTCTTAGGTTTTTATTAAGGAGCAACAAATAAAAATATTCCAAACACTTAAATGCCTACTAAATATTCACTTTTTTGTTCTATATTGGTGGGGAAATAGGTATCTATAATGACACTGCATTAAAAACATGGTTACATTTCCGTAGTCTTAATGTTAAAACCTTGAGAAGAATTAGCCAGCAAAGACATTCAACTTACCTAATGAAAATATTTCCCACAATAATACACCAAAAGACCAGACATCACTTTGAATTGTGTATACACGATCAAAAATGGTTTCTGGGGCCATCCATTTCAGGGGTAATCTAGCCTAAATATTTAAGAAACAACATTATATATCTTAAACACCACCAATTAATAACAAGAACATTATTGTCACAGTAATTTACATAAATGTTAAAAGTTATAAAATAGTAAAACTTGAAAGCTTGTAGTAAACGGATTACAACATGTTTGTTTGCTAATCAATGAAGTGAAAGTGGGATTAGGCACGTAGGATGTCATGGTTAGCATTAATTTTAAATAAATGTTTGAAAATTTCAGAACTTACATCTCCTTTTCTGACGTAATCTGGGTCTTTGTAGATGTCCCGAGCTAATCCGAAATCACAGATTTTGACCACATTGCTCTCGGATAAAAGGATATTGCGAGCGGCCAAATCTCGGTGTATACACTGAAGCAAGATAAATATGAGTTTAATGAGTAAACAGAAGCGTATATTATGCCCCACAGCAAGGAGAAGCAGAGATGTTCAAATGGATTCTTTTATCCAAAGAAGAAGATATATTTAACTTTGTTTCTATTTGGAAATTGCTTCCAGATTTTGTGCTTGCGGTGTGAAAAAAAAAAAGATTTATTGGGGAGGAAAGCTATGGCAAATCTAGACAGCATACTAAAAAGCAGAGACATCACCCTGCCAACAAAAGTACGTATAGTCAAGGCCATGGTTTTCCCAGTTGCAAGGTATGGCTGTGAAAGTTGGACCATAAGAAAGGCTGAACGCCAAAGAATTGAGGCCTTTGAACGCTGGTGCTGGAGAAGACTCCTACGAGTCCCCTGAACTGCAAGGTGATCAAACCGGTCAGTCCTAGAAGAGATCAACCCTGACTGCTCTTTAGAAGGCCAGATCCTGAAGTTGAAACTCAAGTACTTTGGCCACCTAATGAGAAGGAAGGACTCACTGGAGAAGAGCCTGATGCTGGGAAAGATTGAGGGCAATAGAAGAAGGGGACGACAGAGAATGAGGTGGCTGGATGGAGTCACTGAAGCAGTAGGCGTGAGCTTCAATGGACTCCAGAAGATGGTAGAGGACAGGAAGGCCTGGAGGAACGTTGTCCATGGGGTCGCGATGGGTCGGACACGACTTCGCAACTAACAACAACAATTGTTATAGAAATGGCTAATATGTACTGTTGTGTAAAAGTAAAAAGTTGAGGTTGTAACATTGTTATCTTCTGCTGTGCTAAAGAGAGTTGGAAGTTGGTGCCTTTTTCCCCCCCTTTTCCTTCTTTACACCATTTTTTTTTTCTTTTCCTTCCCCTTCTTCCTAGTTTTCTATTACTTTTTTTGAATTTCTCTTTGTATCTTGTATTTCGATAAACTAATAAAAATGTGAAACTAAAAAAAGAAAGCATAAATTTCTGAAAGCTGCTTTCAAATGTGACATGTGCTTAAAAAAAAGTGGTGGCTTCTATTGTTCTATCCTGGCTGTTGTCTTGACTTTTTTTTCCTCCATTCATGGGCACTCCTACTCTACAGAAAAAATATTCTGTTCCATACCAAAGAAGGTCTCTTACAAATTGCACAAGAGCAGGTGTGGATAGTAAGGCGTTAGTCCAGCAGATTCTACGGCAAGTCATACTTTATACTTCAAGTTAGTATAGCTCAGGGGTCTTCAGACTTGGCAACTTTAAGACTGGTGGACTTCAACTCCCAGAATTCCTCAGCCAGCCCTGGCTGGCTGAGGAATTCTGAGAGTTGAAATCCACCAGTCTTAAAGTTGCCAAGTTTGAAGACCCCTGGTATAGCTCTTTGCTCTGTGGAGAGTTTCACTGAATAGAAATTTCACTTCTTCAAAAGTTCCTCAAAGATAAATGGAGATGAGGTTGAACTAGCCCATTCCTGCTTCTCCTCCCTTGTTTAAGAATTCTTGAAGAAGACTTCCATCTACACAATACTGTTTCTACTGAGGTTTAGGTTTCTCAAAATAATATTGCACCCATGAAGGAAAAAAAAACATCTGATGCCTATAATTCCTTGCAAATAGAAAAAAAAATTATATGTCAGGGAGAAGGTGTGGTTTTAAGTATTCAAAACGCGGAAAAGCTATGAAGGCTTTCCAACAAGAAAATCTTCACAGGGTAGAGAAATCCTCTGTGTGGAATTTTGAGCTGTGCCTCACCATATTAAGGAACCTAAACTAGGGTTGAATTTTGGCAGATTTGGCAAATAATAATAATAATAATAATAATAATAACAACAACAACAACAACAACAACAATAATAATAATAATAATAACAATAATAGTAAAGTTGGAAGGGACCTTGAAGGTCATCTAGTCCAACCCCTTGCTCAGGCAGGAAACCCTATACCATTTCAGACAAATGGCTGTCCAGTCTCTTCTTAAAAACTTCCAGTGTTGGAGCATTCACCGCTTCTGGAGGCAGGTTGTTCCACTGGTTAATTGTTCTCACTGTCAGGAAGTTTCTCCTTAGTTCTAGATTGCTTCTCTCCTTGATTAGTTTCCACCCGTTGCTTCTTGTCCTGCNAACACTGCTATCATGTCCCCCCTCGTCCTTCTCTTCATTAAACTAGACATACCCAATTCCAGCAGCCGTTCCTTATATGTTTTAGCCTCCAGTCCCCTAATCATCTTTGTTGCTCTTCTCTGCACTCTTTCTAAAGTCTCAACATCTTTTTTACATCGTGGTGACCAAAACTGGATGCAGTATTCCAAGTGTGGCCTTATTAAAGGACGAATGGGCGCCTTGAACTTCTGTCAGACTTGGAAGCCATGTTTGTTTTACTTACTTAAAAAAATTATACAGCTACCTATCCTTATGCAACTTAACCCTGGGCAGCTCACAAACCATTAAAAAAATATTTTTTAAAAAAACATAAAAACCTCCAACACAGATAATTCAACATAATGCATCCCCACACATCCCCAAGGAAGCTTTGTTGAGTTCTGACCTCATGAACGCTTGTAGGAAAGCCAGATTTTAAAGCTTTTTGGAAGACTAGAAGGTTAAGGATCTGTCAGGTCTTGGGGAAGAATATTCCAAAGGGAAGGCTAGCTACACAAAATTTAAAGGAATACACTAGAAGTGATCCTGTTGCCCCTGAAAATCAGGCCTTAACCCACAAAATATACATTTTCGTAACTCTGCCGACTCAGGGGTGCTCCAGTGGCTATCAAAGAGGTTCAGATAAGCTTCATGCAGGCGAATGGACTGTTATTTCTGTAGCTCTCATATCCTGCAGATCTGGATGGCCCATGGCCCTAGGACACAGGTCGGCAACCCGCGGCTCCGGAGCTGCTTGTGGCTCTTTGAGCCTTCTCCTGTGGCTCCCAGTCTCCTCTGCCATTTGCAGAGAGAGAGAGACAGAGACAGAGAGAGGCACTTGCGCTTCCCTTTTCCCTCTCTCTCTCTCTGTGTGTGTGTGTGTGTGTGTGTGTGTGTGTGTGCGTGTGTGTGTGTGTAAAAAAGAGAGTGGCCTCACGCTGTTCTTCGACGAGCTGACAAGCTTATTGGGCGGGGCTCCTGCCTTGGCTGCGTCTCTGCAGGAAGCAGGAAGGGCAGGAGAGAGCCAACCCAATAAGAATGTGTGTCAGCTTGTTGGAGAACAGCCTGAAGCTAGCTTGCCAGGTGAGCAGAAGATCAGAGAGAGGGAGAAAGAGGGGAGAGAGAGAGAGAAAGAGAGAGCGGGGGGAAAGAGAGGGAGAGAAAAGAGAGAAAGAGACAGAGAGAGGGAGATGAGAGAGAGAGAGAGAGAGAGAGAGAGAGAGAGAGAGAGAGAGAGAGAGAGAGAGAGAGAGAGAGAGAGAGAGAGAGAGAGAGAAAACTCATGCACAGCAGCCTCTATTTCTTTTTAATTAAACTCTTCAATCAAGCTCCCCACCCCTCGTGTGCGCGTGCGCAAGTTTTGTGGCTCCCAGTGTTTTCTTTTCTCTGGGAAATGGGTCCAAGTGGCTCTTTGAGTGTTTAAGGTTGCAGACCCCTGCCCTAGGATCATCTACAGCCCTTGGTGTAAATTCATGTTGATCTCAGCCTAACTTTAAAACTTTCTGTAAGAGATCTAGTCAGATCTTTGGAAAGGCTTCTCTCTCTCTCTTTCCTGGAGTAGAAAACAGAAGTAGAAGGTGAAGAAGGTGTAAGAAGGGCGGGAAAAAAAGAAGTCAAAAGAAAAAGACTATTATGAACAAAATGAAAGGATGAATCCCAGAGAGAGAAATGAAGTCCTGAATAAGTTCGGACTCTGGCCCAATCCACTTCTTGCTTTAGTTCTCCATACTATGGTGGAGCTTGCTCTCTATTAAAAAAAAGCTTGCTTATGCCTAATGGAAGAAGGAGCCAAATACATTAAGAGAGGACATTTCTGGGTGTCTCTAACTGGGCCATCCTTTTTTTTTTATTAGTTCCATATCCTGATTTTCAGGTGGCCTACATAAAGTCTTCCTCCTATTTTTTTTCCTCCCATAACAACCAGCCAGGTTAGAATCTGAGTGTCCCCTATTACAGTATAACATCTCAACTATTATACCACATTAGAACAATATATAGCTTCTTCTCCACAGGAACATCTATCACTAACGGCCTTGTTTCAACTAAAGGCACCCTTATATGTTGATTTGAGGGTGTAGTTCTTAATAAATGCATTAACAACAGTTTTCCTTAGATGTACTGTACATCCCTGGACCTCTGTATGGCTTAGTCCAAGATATGTGCATTCATGAAATAAATAATAAAATCTGATTAGAGGAACTGGACAGAGTGTCAACGCTGCTAACATCAGATGTTCTTGCTTTGACAACATAGATGCAGCCATTTTCCTTTACTTTATGTTTTACTCTTAGAGTTAGAATTACATGATACTGGGGGGGGGAGGGGGAGGAATGTGCATGGGAGTTTAGTTAGACATAACAATACTGTATAAGGGTGAGAACCAAGGTTTTTTGAAATAAGAGAGGATAAGAAATGGCTGGGTTTAAGAACTGGAGGGAAAGCCGGCATTTCAAACTAATTGGAGAATGTGATTTATGACTGTTAATTAGAGGAGGGAATTGTGCTTTGACACTATGTGCTCAGGGGAGGGGAATTCAGATTTTGGCTTTGACTATGTACGTGCTGATGCTATGCTACTTGAATAAAGATTCTTTAAGGTAAACAATGCCTCAAAGTTCTTTGAAGAGTTTCATCTCTCGGAACCATGACACAGAGAGCTTCCAACTCGTATTTCAGTGTTGTTGGCGAATTCACAAGTGCTGATATTTTTATCAAAGCACTTAGGAGTATCAAGAATGCTCTGAGCTCTTGAATGAATTCCAGACACAAACATTACAGTTTCCTTCTACCAAGCCTCATCCTTATTACAATTATTTCCTGAAGGATGTTGTCATTCTACAAGTGTCATTTCCCTGCAAGAAATTCCTTACTTTCCGGGACGCCAGGAATTCCATCCCCCGAGCCACCTGGAAGCTGTAGCAGATAAGGTCCTCTAGGTTCAGAGATCCTTTGCAAGGATCTTCTGATGTGGCTGTAAAGTAAAATAAATGAATTTATATACAATGCATACTCTGCTGCACATCCTGGGCAACATAGTTAAAACTGGCGATGATGAAATATTTTCCATGGGAACTGCTGAGGGTGGTATCCTCATCGGTTGAATGAACAGAATGGAATATTTTCCATGGGAGATGCCTTTATCTAGACCACAGCTACATTTATTTGTTGTATAACAGGATTTTAAGAAAACCCCCACCGTAGATTAACGAGATATTAACAGTGAATGAATATCCTGGGAACATCTGGCCATGGGTGGTAAAGCTAAGGAAATACCAATTAATAATATTAATAGCCTTACTAATTTGCCCTTGAAGGTTTCTTCTCACAGAAATTAATCCTTGATTTCTCCGGGTTATTTGAGTGTATAGAGGGTTTTATTTCATATATTTTGTTATTCGTTTCAACTTCGGTCGTTAACACTTGCTTAAAAAAAATATGGCAAATCTCACTTTCTCCTTCTTCCACGTCACTGAGGGATCGCTCCTCGCCAAATCCTGAACTTGTTGAGCTCTGGCTGCTTGCAATGCTGTCCAAGCGTTTCTTTAGGTCTGCAGAGAAGTCAATGTGTCCTCGCCCAGATCTGGTATTATTGGCCTGTGGCAATTAAAACAAATAAAGAGCAAAAGAGGCAATCAAATTTGTATCATTGTCTCTGAAGGCAAGAAACAAGAGGGGTGGTGGTGCAAGTTTTTAGTTGCTGGTAAATAATGGAAGCTACATAACAGGAGATGCAACAAAATATGGCAAAGGAGATAGTACGATTTTGTTGGAGCTATATGCAGTATTGGCTTCACACATGCAAAGATTCCACATCATTGGTTAATCTACGCCACCTTCATCCTTCCTTTAATGAATGCCATTGTCGTCCCACATTTTAATGTGGTCTGCCTTTTTTTAGCAGAAATGCTATCGATATAACCCTTGGTTTGACCAAAGTTGGGTGCCCTTGCCTTCAACTGTGCCCAAATGATACTCTTCCACTATCAATACTGAAGTAAGATTAGATGCCTAGCTAGATAGCTTGTTTACATGGAAAGCTACCATTTTGCTCTTTACCTCAGGCAGCAAAATGCTTATGGGAGGCTCTGCTCAGAAATCAGTCCTAGGGAATTTATGTCTGAGCTTTACATGGATTAGACCAGGGACAGGCAACCTTGGCTCTTTTATGACTCGTGGACTTCAACTCCCAGAATTCCTGAGCCAGCATGGCTCAGCTTGGAAACCTCTCCCTTTCCCCTCAGCATGGCTGGCTCAGGAATTCTGGGAGTTGAAGTCCACGAGTCATAAAAGAGCCAAGGTTGCTTACCCCTGGATTAGACTCTTAGTGATAACTATCGTGGATGACCTGGGACTATTGAGTAATATGAGAGACAGACTCTCAAGGAAGCAAATGCTATTGTACCGGAAGAATATTGGCGAAGGCCCCAGAGTGTATCCTGATTAGTCAATGGCTTCATGTTGAAATGTTAAATGTGTACTTTACTGAGAAAAAGAGTGCAGTTGCTCTCCACATCTGTACCCTTCATAATTGCAAAGTGTGAAAGGAGCGTAACAAAAGTAGAAAAAGGGAATGACTGCCACAAAGGAAGGTCTGTGGCTGATGGCAGGCAAGAACCTGAGTTTTCTATTCTTGTTCTAATGCTTTAACCCAGGGATGTCAAACTCAATTTCATTGAGGGCTGCATCAGCATTGCGGTTGCCCTCAGGGGGCCAGGTGGGTGCGGTCTACTGGGTGGGCGTGGATGGAGTGGGTGTGGCCTACTGGGTGGGTGTGGCCAGCTCTACACCGTTCGCGTCAAGGGTGCCTGTGGGGGCCTGGGCAGGAGTGGGACAGATCTGAGGGTCTCTGGCAGAAGGGGGTGGGACCGGGGCAAGCGCCAAGGCATGGTCCACTGGAGGAGCCTCACTGTTCCTCTCAGGCCATGCGGAGGGGGGGCTTATGGAGCTAAGACTGAATGCGTTTCAGCATAGATGGCCACCACAAAATTGTACATTGGCTCCCGGCTGGTCTGGGCCAGGGCCAAGGCAGAAGGGGCCGTTCCCTCACTGTTTCCAGGATGGCTTCGCGGGCCACATGAAACCACTTCGCGGGCCGCATCCGGCCCCCGGGCCTTGTGTTTGACGTGTCTGCTTTAGCCTCTATGTCACACAAAGTTCAACAAATCTCATCATGAATACAGTGAATGGCTGTAAAGATTGCGAAACCTCACCTTGCACAGAACAAAATCATTTCGCTTGCTTCTTAAGTAGACAGACAAATTCCCAAACTTGCAGTATTCCACAATCACCATGAGTGGACCTGAACAAAGTACAGTGAGAAAAAAAAGTCAGATCATGAAAACAGACCAAAGCATGTTCAATATTAAAACAGAAATAGGTCAACCATCATCAGACAGAATCTTACACAAGCCTTCAGATAGGAAGGCACAAGAGTATTAAGCAGTCATCAACCTGCCTCATTGACTAATTCTCTGTAAGTTTTCGGTTAAATAATAAATAATAATAATAATAATAATAATAATAATAATAATAATAATAATAATAATAATAGTAAAGTTGGAAGGGACCTTGGAAGTCATCTAGTCCAACCCCCTGCTCAGGCAGGAAACCCTATACCATTTCAGACAAATGGCCATCCAGTCTCTTCTTAAAAACTTCCAGTGTTGGAGCATTCACCACTTCTGGAGGCAGGTTGTTCCACTGGTTAATTGTTCTAACTGTCAGGAAGTTTCTCCTTAGTTCTAGGTTGCTTCTCTCCTTGATTAGTTTCCACCCGTTGCTTCTTGTCCTGCCTTCAGGCGCCTTGGAAAATTGCTTGACTCCCTCTTTTCTGGGGCAACCCCTGAGATATTGGAACACTGCTATCATGTCACCCCTCATCCTTCTCTTCATTAAACTAGACATACCCAATTCCAGCAACCGTTCCTTATATGCTTTAGCCTCCAGTCCCCTAATCATCTTTGTTGCTCTTCTCTGTATTCTTTCTAGAGTCTCAACATCTTTTTTCCATCCTGATGACCAAAACTGGATGCAGTATTCCAAGTGTGGCCTTACCAAGGCATTGTAAAGTGGCATCAACACTCCACGTGATCTTGATTCTATCCCTCTGTTAATGCAGCCTAGCACTGTGTTGGCCCCTTTGGCAGCTGCAGCACACTGCTGGCATATATTTAAGTGATTGTCCACTAGGACTCCGAGGTCCCTCTCACAGTTACTACCATTGAGCAAGGTACTCCCTACACTATACCTGCTTCGTTTTGTATCTTTTTTCTTCATTGCTGAACTCCAAAAAAGGTCTACAAGGGGAGCTGTCATGTCAATCCATTCATTCACTCATCCATTCAGAGTAAACTCAGTTAATCCAGTTTCTAAGATACATCAGAAATGATCTTGAGTAGCCACACTCACCTCCGGGTTTTGTGCAAGCTCCAAGTAGGTTGACTACATTGAGATGATGGCCAATATGAATAAGAATTTTGAGTTCAGACATCAATGCTCGGTGTTCACTGTGCGTTGCACCCTCTGCAAAGAAAAAGCACAGAAATAATAGCAGTAATAAACTGAATTCTATAGACTGTAGTTGCAATTTATCAGAAGGGCCTCAGTTAGCTGAGCTGCCAACTTCCATTTCAAAGGTAGGGAAGAATTTCAAAATCCATTGGGTCTATCTAGTTTCCTTGCAGCAACATAAGATAAACAGGCACCCTTAAAAGTCTGCTCTAAACCTCGAGTCACATTTACTAAAGCATCTTATAGGAATGGCCACTCTATCTTTTACTTTCCTTGGAGAAATTAACACCTCTATTTTACGTCTATTCTCTCACATTTCAGTAGGTTGAATTACTGTAGACAAGTCTAAATGGTGTGGGGGAGGGGTTGAGTCAAACCACAATAGAGATCAAAATAGTATTTTATCAAGATTTGTGAGCAAGATTAATAGAGATTTGTTGTTATTAGAAACTGCATAGATAATGTGCATAATGTGCATAGGAACTAGGCATTAGTCCATGTGTAAAAGGTTTGCAGAATTTACATATACAAATACCACGGGTAAGGAAAATGATAGCATAGCTATCATGCATAACCCCTCCAGGAAAGTTTATGCAAGCTAAGATTTCAGCCCTGGAATTTGTCCATTGGTCAGAAAATGGCTATATTCTTTCCATTTAGATCAGGGGTGTCAAACTCGCAACGTCCCGTGACGTGTCGCGACGTATCACGACTTTTTTTCCATTGCCGGCAATGGGGTGGGCGCGGTTTCGCCATGACGCATCTGACCCGCGGGCCGGCAGTTTGACACCCCTGGTTTAGATGTTACATGCTTGCTAATATTAAGAGATTTGTAGTGTGTAAAACACTGTCCAGCAACAGCTAATAATTACCCAGAGTAGATGGGAAATGCAGAAATGCATCTGTTAATACAGTCAGATTGTACACATTACCCGCCTTTTGGTAATTATGGATAATTGTCTGAACCAAAGAATAGAGCAGAAGACCCTCTTCCATCCCTAAAACTGCTAAAACCATCTAAATACAATTCTCCTCATCCAAGAATTATAATCTGTGTAACTTTTACTTTTGCTTATCATCACTTCCTTGTTGGGTGAGTATAGAGATTCTTGATTCTTACCTTTAAGCATTTTGACTGCTACAGTTCTACAAGTAGTTGTTTTGTCAATTCCAAATGCATCCGCTTCAATAACTTGACCAAATGCTCCTCGACCAAGTGGCTTTCCTGGATACATGAGAAAAAGAAAAGAGTAATATTCATCCCCAAATGGCAGGACAGAAATTCACCCATTCCCTTAAAAAAAAATGTGGATGAAGGAAGGAAAGGAAAACGCTATCCTAGTTGGCGATCCCTGCAAATTTGTTTCAGTGCTGGCCATGAAAACTTTGTCATCAAATCAAATATAAGGTTGCATTATTTTTGAGTATGTGTGATTATTTTATACTGGTCTAAGGAAGGCAGCAAAATGCAGCAGATCCAGGCAAGAATTTGTTGTTGTTAGTTGCGAAGTCGTGTCCGACCCATCGTGACCCCATGGACAACATTCCTCCAGGCCTTCCTGTCCTCTACCATCTTCTGGAGTCCATTGAAGCTCACGCCTACTGCTTCAGTGACTCCATCCAGCCACCTCATTCTCTGTCGTCCCCTTCTTCTATTGCCATCAATCTTTCCCAGCATTAGGCTCTTCTCCAGTGAGTCAATAGAAAACCCTTAACTAGACCACTATTATTTAGCTACAATCAATCGATCAGAATAGAGCTGGAAGGAACCTTGAAGGTCTTCTAGTCCAGCCCTCTGCTGTTCTCACTGTTAGTAAGTTTCTCCTTAATTCCAGATTGCTTCTCTCCTTGATTAGTTTCCATCGTTTCTTGTCTCGCCTTCTGGTGCTTTGGAAAATAAGTTGACCCCGTTCTGTGTGGCAGCCCGTCAAATACTAGAACACTGCTATCATGTCATCCCTAGTTCTTCTTTTCTCTAGACTAGCTATACCTAAAATCTGCAACTGTTCTTCATATGTTTTATTCTCCAGCCCATTCATCATCTTAGTTGCTCTTCTCTGCAGTTTTTCAAAAGTCTCAACATCTTTTTTGTAACTTGGTAACCAAAACTGGATGCGGTACTCCAGGTGTGGTCTTACTGAGGATTTATAAAGCGGTATTAATACTTCACATGATTTTGATTCTAATATTCTAACGTTCCTGTGAGGCCAGCCAACAGTACTGTAGACATCAGGGGACTGACACCGAGTCGGTGTTTGACCACCGAGTGAGTTTGTAGCTGAAGCAAAATGGGAGCTACAAAATATCCTGATCAACTCCTTTAGTCTAGTCCAGGGGTAGGCAATCTTGGTTCTTTTATGACTCGTGGACTTCAACTCCCAGAATTCCTGAGCCAGCATGGCTCAGCTTGGAAACCTCTCCCTTTCCCCTCAGCATGGCTGGCTCAGGAATTCTGGGAGTTGAAGTCCACGAGTCATAAAAGAGCCAAGGTTGTCCACTCCTGGCCTAGTCTATGGAGATTCTCAGTCATCCAGGTCATGGTTGTCTCAAAGGCAACTATGTTTTCTCCTTGAGGGAGAAGAAGTAAAAGATGTTTCTCTTCTCATCCAAGAAGCTTCCTCGGTTATGACTGGTCCAGTCTTCTTCTTTTTCTTCTTCAAGGAAAAAAAACCCAGTCCACTTGCCTTTTGATTAAAAAAAAAAAAAAGCACTTTGAGAGCTAAACAAAGTCATTCTTCTGTCTGAAGAAGCAACGATGCTGGTGATGTGATCTTGTTCAGCCCCAAGGGTTCAAAATCAGAAACTTGGGGGTCAAGAGTTGCCCACCTAATGTCATTTTAAAGAAAAGACAGGTGCCAGGAAGGGCTGTTCTCCTCCGATGACAAAGTCCTGGCTGCCAGCTGCATAATTCTGACTGTGTGTTTGGGCGACTCTGTGACAAAGGCGTGTATTCTGGTTATCTTGAGTTTCTTTTTTCTTTTTTATTAAATAGCATTTTCAAGATATGGATTCCAACAGCCACAGCTTTGGCACATTCCCTGGGGTGTGGCTTAGCTGAGATTTCACTGCTACACATGATATACTACCAGTGACTTCACCTCTCAGAAATAATGGAAATTACTGATGATGTGCCCTGTCTTTTTCTGTATTCTGCCACACTCCTCTTTGACTGTCTGATGACCTCCCTCCAACTAAAAGATGGGACCTGGCTGGCTTCCAGTGCTAATTAAAACCCATGAACCCTCCTGGGAAACTCAAACATGAACCCGTTGACAAAGAGTAGCCTGTAACACAGCCTATAAACAATCTACAATGTCTACAAATTTACTCTGTGGTCTTAGGAATGCCAATACACTGTTCTGCATTTAAGAATTTTCCCAGTGGAGGGTCCAAGCACAAATGTGATAACATTCTAAGTGTCCTGTGATTTCCCCCAGCCTACAGTAGTGGCCAAAATTGTGGAAACCTTTTGGGAAAAGTGTACAGTAGAAATGCCACCTTTGGTTAAGTTTCCACCAGTATTTCTTCTAATTTTTTTATAACTGTAGCCTTGTTCACTTAATAATACTATTTTGCATTGCTTTCTGGGCAACCAGTCAACTCTTTGCACCATGACTTTAATGTTATTACATTTTACAAGCTCACTAAATGAAAGAACCCCCCCAAAAAACCCCAACCAACTTGATAGCGATCACATAACACACTGACAAATGTCCTCCTCTCAGCTTCAATACATGACATCAATCACTGAATCCTACTGTGGTCTGATTGGCTCCTTGCCAAAACAAGATGACCCCTCATTGGTTCTCTAAACACTCATGCTCATTGGCTACAGTCAGATGAAGGAAAGCTACCTGATCTCAACCTAGGCAAATTGTGCTTCCTTTTTCTGGTTATTTGGCTATAACTTTTCATAGAATACAGTACGGATAATTGAACCAACTTTGTTGCATTACATTCTTGATTAAATTATCTTTCCATTGATATATAATTTTATGGTACTACCACCACCCCCCAAAAAAGTGGTGTTATTAGCCATCAAACCTCAAAAGTACACTTTCCACAATTTTGACCACTACTGTATATCCACCCGCAAAAAGTTCTAGTTTCGTGGCTATCAGGACAAACACATATTGGTCCGAAGGAAGAGACCACACCTAGCTTCAGCCTATCCCGAGGGAACTCCCATTTATTGGCATCGTAAGGGAGACGTTCACACTGCTCATCCATAGGGACTTCATCGGGATCCATGATGATAGATAGGTAGCCAGCTTTCAGTTCTCCTCCGTTGGCCTGAAAGAAACACAATATCAACACTAGTCACTTATACTTAACCGTTGAGTCATCTGCCATTTCTCACATTTACTAGCATTGTTAAGATTTGAAGGGTGGTGGGTTGTTGTTGTTTTTTTGCCAGAAACGCAAGAATGTTGTTTCCCAATACGGCTCCACGAGGTATGTACCCATCAGCCATCGTTAGAAACTTGCTTTATTAATATCTGAAAAGAGGACTCCATTTTTCTCCCTCCCCATCAATTAAAAGCAAAATATTTGCATGCCTTCAGTGCTCTACAGGAATGTGACGCCCCAAGAAAGAGGGAGAGGGGGAGCAGCCTCTGTTGGTTTCAAGACAAAGCCGAGAAGCAGACAAAAGGATACACGTCAGGTTTCATTTGTTATGCAAGACTAATGCCAACAGACAGGGGGGAAGAGTTGGTTTCATTACCCGTTTAACAGTCCGGAGAATGATTACAAGGAGTAGCCAGAAGAACATGGCAATGACTGCTGTTCCAACGAGAATAATGAGCTCAAGGTTTCTTTTCTCATCGGTCCCTGGGAAGAAACAATGACATGATTCATTGATAGGATCCAAAGCTGTTGGAACAGGTCATCGGCTGAAATACTTAAAGGGCACTCTTGTCCAAGAAAGAAAAAAAATTAGATGCCCAACACCTAACAAGTCTAAGACCCAAAACAAAAAACAAAAACCCACAACCTGTCAAGAAAATATCATATTTTTCTTCGGGACAAAATACAACCACCATCATCCTGTACCACACAAGTACTGAGCACAAATACTGATTACAATACTGTCCTGTTAAACATATGATCAAGTTCTTCTTTACTATTCTAGTATAAGCCAGAGGTTCACATGGCCAGAGATTCACATGGCCAGAGATTCACGTAGCCAGAGATTCACATAGTTAGAGATTCACATAGCCAAAGATTCACATAGCCAGAGATTCACGTAGCCAGAGATTCACATAGTTAGAGATGGTTTTCCCAGTTGCAATGTATGGCTGTGGAAGTTGGACCATAAGAAAGGCTGAGCGCCAAAGAATTGAGGCCTTTGAACTATGGTGCTGGAGAAGACTCCTGCGAGTCCCCTGGACTGCAAGGCGATCAAAGCGGTCAGTCCTAGAGGAGATCAACCCTGACTGCTCTTTAGAAGGCCAGATCCTGAAGTTGAAACTCAAGTACTTTGGCCACCTAATGAGAAGGAAGGACTCCCTGGAGAAGAGCCTAATGCTGGGAAAGATGGAGGGCAATAGAAGAAGGGGACAACAGAGAATGAGGTGGCTGGATGGAGTCACTGAAGCAGTAGGCATGAGCTTAAATGGACTCCAGAAGATGGTAGAGGACAGGAAGGCCTGGAGAAAAGTTGTCCATGGGGCCGCGATGGGTCGGACACGACTTTGCAACTAACAACAACAACAAAGAACTAAAATCTGATCTTATTAAGCTGGACCCCTTAGAGTGGGTAGAACTAAATATTAAATGTCATCCTCCTACTGCTGCTTCTATTTTTTATTTTTATTGTTAATACTTTGGTGGGATTAAGGAGACAGTTGGTGCCTAAGCCTTTTGCCCCTTAAAATTCACCCAAATTATGCAAAATAGGCCCCGGATTCACTTCGTTTTAGGGTTTGGGTCTCAACAAGCCATGGATAGTCTAGTGCAAATTTCACCCAATGACCCATCAGCCGCAAGAAGGACCTTCTGACCCATCATCCAATCTGGCCGATCAAGAAAGATCGCCGATGCTTGATGTCCTTTGTCATTGGTTTAACCAGATGATGTTAGGCGCTGAACTTAAGAATTGAAGCTATTTAAAGAAGGAGTCCTAGTCTAAATGGCTATGTAGATAGTGGGCTTCCTTACTAAATATCAACAAGGATGAGGATACTCATTTCCAAGTGAGTAATGCATTACTGCAGCATTAAAGGCCCCCTTTCCGATTTATGCTTGGGTGTTTTGCTCTGACTGATAGACCAGGGCTTTTCAACCTGTTCACCCATTGTACCACTTTTAGGATATGGCAACATCTGAGTACCACCAGTCGCCTAGCAAGGTGTCAAAAACTTGATGACCAAAAATAAAAAAGGAAAAAAGTGATAAAGTACAGGTAGTCCTCGACTTACAACAGTTCGCTTAGTGACTGTTCGAATTTACAATGGCACTGAAAAAAGTGCCCCCCCCAAGCCACAGCCGAGCAAGACATTTGCCTGCCCGCCGGGTTGCACTCTTCTGCCTGTCCGAGGTTTCCATTGTTGTGAGCATTTCTGTTGAGGATTGCCAGCGGGGGTGGGGGGTGTTTGGTTTTTATTCCCCCCGTCTGCTGGGTGGTTGCAGCAGGTTTTGGTCACTTCACATGAGCCTGGGACACTGTGACCATCATAAATATGAATCAGTTGCCAAGCATCTGAATGTAAATCACAAGACCCTGGAGATGCTGCAACATTCCAGCTGATCACTATCAATTGATCTAGTAGCATCTGGACTTGCATTAACAGAGTTAATCCAATTCTAAGGAGTTAGCTAGTAGAGTTAAGCCAATTCTAAGGATAAATGACCCAGAAAGTAAGACTTTCCCCCATCAGCCTGGACATGCATAGTGTCACCAACCTTCCACTTCAAAAAATGCAGCTGCTTTTGTACAACCCAGGACATTGCAGGCGTAGCACATATAAAGGCCTTCGTCTTCCTTTCTCACCCGTTGTATGGTCAGACGTTGGTTCCCGTCTTTCAGGACGATACCTTGCAGCAGACACAACAAGAAGGACAAAGAACTTATTTTGCTATAACTTGGTTGACTCTGTGGTTAAAATGAAAATACTGAGGTACAAGCATTTCTCGTTTGGGACTTCCTTCTCATCCCACATGAAAGAAAACCAAACTGGAGCATTCTAAAACTCCACATTACATTTTTCTTTTTGAATAACTGAACTACGGAGCTGGAGGTAGCATTTATCTCAGTGGTTCTCAACCTTTTTAATGCCGTGACCCCCAAGGACTAAACCGGTCGTAAGTCAAGGACTAAACCGGTCGTAAGTCGAGGATTAAACCGGTCGTAAGTTGAGGACTACCCAACCGGTCGTAAGTCGAGGACCTTCCCTGCCCGCGAGCGCCGCGCATGCGTGGTTCCACCCCCTGAGCCGGCCGAGGCGTAGCTGGCAAGCGGCAGAGACGGAGCAGGCCGACCACCAGCTGGCCCAGCTCAAGGGAGGTAAGGCACCCGCCAGAAAAGGGGGAAAAAAATGGCGGACAGCCTTGCTTGGCGACCCCCATGAAATGGTTGATCGACCCCAAATGGGGTCGCGACCCATAGGTTGAGAACCGCTGGTTTATCTGAACCTGAGCTTATCTGGATAGGCAACCTGGAATTAAGGAGAAACTTCCTAACAGTGAGAACAATTAACCAGTGGAACAGATTGTCTTCAGAAATTGTGGGTGCTTCATCACTGGAGTTTTTATGAAAAGAATGGACAGCCACCTGTCTGAAATGGTATAGGGCAGTGATGGCGAACCTTTGAAAGACCGAGTGCCCAAACTGCAACCCAAAACCCACTTATGTATTGCCGCGGGCCGGATGGGCGTGACCCGCTGGGTGGCCGTAGCCCGCTGGGTGTGGCTACGGTGGTCATGGCAGATGGGTGGGCGTGGCCAGCTCAATGTTGCTCCTGTGGGGGCCGGGCAGGGTTGGGGGAGATCCAGGGCGTCTCTGGCGGGTAGGGCATTGGGTAGGAAGCTCGTCCTGCGGGGGTGAGGCGAGGCAAGGCGAGGCAGGGCGGGGGTGCCATTGTCGCAAGGCAAGGTGAGGCAGGGGCCGGGGTGGCTGCTGCCTGACACCATCGGCCCCCGCACACAGAGGCCAGCGAGCGCATGGGTGCTGGGATGCATCCGGCCACGTGGGACCTCTGCGAGTTAGCAGGTGGTTGGTTGAAGAGGATGGTTGCCATCTCCAGGGCATGGCATGCGTGCCCACAGAGAGGGCTCTGAGTGCCGCCTCTGGTACGAAGGCCATAGGTTCGCCACCACCGGTATAGGGTCTCCTGCTTGAGCAGGGAGTTGGACTAGATGACCTCCAAGGTCTCTTCCAGTTCTATTCTGATTGATTGAATGGATTGGGAATAGGGTGGGGTCGGTTAGAGTTGGGGTTAGGGTTAGGATTTTTTTTAAATAACATTCTTAATATTTAGCAAACAGCATGTTGTCTGGATTCATGCATTTAAAAAAACAAAGAATAGTAACTAATTATCATAAACAATATGTTAATTAATCGCTCAATAGTCTTTTTCTTACTAGTATATATATTCAGTGTTACATATCACATTCCTTTCTCTCTAACTCGTTTTTCTAGCCATTGATAAAAATTATCCCATGTTCTAAAATACACTGAATCTTCTTTCTCTTTTATCTTTTAAAGCCAATCTATCCATTTCTGCACACTGTAAAATTTTCTCAGTTAGTACTTCTTCAGTTAGTAAATTTTCATTTTTCCAATATTGGGCAAATACAATTCTTGCTGTAGTCAGTACATGTAAAATTAAATATATGCAGTCTTTCCCATAATTTGCTGCTATTATTCCTAACAAAAATAATTCTGGCTTAAAGTCTATTTGGTTTTTTTTTGGACTTGATTTTTGTGCTGAGGTACAGCCCTGACATATATAGTCATGATAACGGAGATACAATATGAGTAAAACCAGCTCAACACATTTCTAGGCCTAGTAGAAGCTTCCAGTCAAAGTGCAGGATTTCAGTACCAATCTGAGAACTGTAAATATAATTAACCAATAGTTCAGTGATGGCGAACCTTTTAGAGACCGAGTGCCCAAACTGCAACCCAAAACCCACTTATGCATCGTCGGGTGCCAGGTGGGTGTGGCCCATTGGGTGGGTGTGGCCCATTGGATGGGTGTGGTCCATTGGATGGGCGTGGCTGCGGTGGTAACGGCAGACTGGGTGGGACTAAAAAGTTCAATCAATCAATTCCAACTTTGCAAGATCTTTTTTTTTCCCGCGAGAAGTTGAAATTGACTGATTGAAACTTTTTTATATATATATATACACGGCAGCGGAGGCCTAAAGCAAAAAGATTTTATAAAACCCAGCTGAAGGCCTAGGACTGGGGCGACAGCACGCATGCCCACAGAGAGGGCTCTGAGTGCCGCCTCTGGCACCCGTGCCATAGGTTCGCCACCACTGCAATAGTTGGTTGGACTTTAGACATCTATTTCTCCTGATGGGACTTATATCTTTTATCATTTTTCGTTTAATCAGCTTTTTGTCAATTTTTTTTGTTTAGTCATTTTGTTTAATCACAAAAAATAAATCAACGGCCCTGGTTTTTCATGGTGCAACCCTTCAACATGATAAATGAATTGTATAATGCTCCTTGGGAATAAAATTGATGATTTACTAGGGTTAGAATTGGGCAAGAAATTAATGCAGCTCTTATTAAAAGATATAACTGACCGACATCAGCAGGAGAGGTAGTAAATGTCAGGGGGGGAAAAATAGACTCTGCTTCCCAACAACATCACAGTTTTGTTCACTAAATGATCAATAAGGACTGATAGGAGCATTTAAGAGACATAATAGAAAAAAAGTATTTCTTGGATAAGCAATAATTGACCTTTGCAACATCAACAGGCGTTTTAACCTAAGCAACTGGATAGAGGAGAACTTTCTCACCTGAATCTTCAATAAGAGAATTGTTGTTTTTAAACCAAGTGATGTGTGGGGAAGGGATCCCACTTGCCGTGCAAACAACTTCTATTGTTTCGCCAATGTTGGTGGTCTGATTCTGAGGGTGTCCTGTAATTGTGGGTGCCACTGGTTCTGTTTGCAAGAAATATACATGTTAAGAGCAGGTCCTGGAAAATGCCCCTTTAGGAAGGCAAAGCTGAAAGCAATGGATGCTTCATTAGACTCAATGGGAGGAATATACAATGGTTAGTAGCCTTGCTGTAAGTTCTTTCCTAAAATTGCAGAATGAGCACAAAATGTTCCAGCATAAATACAGGGAATTTGTTCGTGTCAATTAAATTTCTAATTTATTTCAGATGCACAACCTAAATCCCTGGGAGATGGGAATACAGCCCCTAGATCAGTGGTTCTCAACCTTTTTAATGCCGCGACCCCAACCGGTCGTAAGTCGAGACTAAACCGGTCGTAAGTCGACTACCCAACCGGTCGTAAGTCGAGGACTACCCAACCGGTCGTAAGTTGAGGACTTTCCCTGCCCGGGAGCGCCGCACATGCGTGGTTCCGCCCCCTGCGCCGGCCGAGGCGTAGCTGGCAAGCGGCAGAGACGGAGCAGGCCGACCACCAGCTGGCCCAGCTCAAGGGAGGTAAGGCACCCGCCGGAAAAGGGGAAAAAAATGGCGGACAAAAAAAATGGCGGACAGCCTTGCTTGGCGACCCCCGTGAAATGGTTGATCGACCCCAAATGGGGTCCCGACCCATAGGTTGAGAACCACTGCCCTAGATACTGTAAATCTGATCAAATTTAATGGTTAAAGTAAAAAAAAAAAAAAACAGGGAACGCATCTGGAATGTAGTCATAATAACTCAACTTGATTTCCATTCACTGTCAATGAAATCAAATGCATTTTTTTCTCTAGCAACACCCACTACTTTTGGAATGTGGTCTCTTGCACATCATTCAAGTATTAATGCAGCCTTTGGCCCCATAAAGTTGCACAACCCAACCAATGGCTTACCCAGTAAATAAACCTGCAAGAAAAGACACACTTTTGAGAACAATCTTTAAATATATTTATTTTGGTATGCTGCATTTTGATCTGTATTTTCTGGCTTTGTACAATGATCACTGCTTAAGTGTTAAATTGCTCTAGGGTGGCCTCCTTGGACAATGACTGTCGAAACTAACAGCACAATTTCCTGTTATTTGGAGCCTGGGAAATGCATGAAAATTATAGGGTGATTTCCAAGCTTGCCATTGGATAAAACCTGATGGGCTCTCTGTGTCCACCATATAGAGTCTTTGTCTACCAATAAAATTAATTGTCCTGGCTGTAGAGCATTTAGGGGGACACTACAGTTAAAGCTAGGAGCATATACAGAAACACAGGTGAACCCCCTCATCCATAATCAGTGGAACTATCTGCCTCCAGAAGTGGTGACTGCTCCAACACTGAAAGTCGTTAAGAAGAGACTGGACAGCCATTTGTCTGAAATGGTATAGGGCTTCCTGCCTGAGCAGGGGGTTGGACTAGAAGACCTCCAAGGTCCCTTCCAACTCTATTATTATTATTATATTATTATTTTGGCCTGCTATTGTTGTTGTTGTTAATTGTGAAGTCGTGTCCGGCCCATCGCGACCCCATGGACCACGTTCCTCCAGGCCTTCCTGTCCTCTACCATCTTCTGGAGTCCATTTAAGCTCATGCCTACTGCTTCAGTGACTCCATCCAGCCCCCTCATTCTCTGTCGTCCCTTTCTTCTATTGCCCTCAATCTTTCCCAGCATTAGGCTCTTCTCCAGTGAGTCCTTCCTTCTCATTAGGTGGCCAAAGTATTTGAGTTTCCACTTCAGGATCTGGCCTTCTAAAGAGCAGTCGGGGTTGATCTCTTCTAGGACTGACCAGTTTGAACGCCTTGCAGTCCAAGGGACTTGCAGGAATCTTCTCCAGCACCATAGTTCAAAGGCCTCCATTCTTTGGCGCTCAGCCTTTCTTATGGTCCAATTTTCACAGCCATACATTGCAACTGGGAAAACCATGGCCTTGACTATACTCACTGGCCTACTGTTGGGTGGATTCAATTTGGGTGAGAAATAAATCGAATAAAATTGAATGCAACATTTCCCCTGGTGGTCACACAGCATTGAGCTTACCATGAATGGAGAGATGTTTGACATGGCAATGTTGAGTTTTACTCTTTCTATCCAGAGCGATGCACACGTACTCCCCGCCATCTTGGAAGGTGATATTGTGGAGAAAGAGACTCAGGGTAACGTTCTCCCTGTTGACCTTCATGGTGGTGCCATTTAGTTTCTGGAGGGCCTCCAAATTCTTGCAAACAGGCATAGGAACTCTATCCAAGCGAGTCCCTGAAACGTGAGGGCTGAATTTAAACCAGTTGAGGTTTTGAAAGGTGTGCTTGTCTGCGGTGCATTGCAAGGTTACGTTGTGCTTCTTAGTAGGCTGGCCTTGAGGCTGAAGGCTGATCTCAAGGCCTCCTGGGAATGAAAGAATAAGAATAAAAGAAAAGAATCAGAAAGGATCTAAAGCAGTGGTCCCCCAACCTTTGCAGCTTGGCAGCCCAGCTGAGGGAGAGAGGGAACCGTGCCACATGAGCGGTGGGCTCGTGCGTGCGCACAGCTCAACTCACGTGAGGGGCAGACCGGCATCCATACGCATACGCATGCAGCTCGACTAGTCGAGCTGTGCACTGCCAACCCGCCACTCGCGCAGCCCGGTTCCCCTCTCCCCCCCCAGCCGTGTGAGGTGCAGTGTGCGAGTTACAAGCGCAGGCATGCGCCCCAGCCTGTCACTCGCACGAGTCCAGCTGTGCGTGCGCACGTGTGCCACTTTGCCATTCGCGCGGCCTGGTTGTAAATGGGCCACGGCCCCATAGTGGACTGCAGTCCAGGGATTGGGGACCCCGATCTAAAAGAAATTATCAGAGAGCCATTGCCTGTCACGCTCTAAGAAAGAATAATGTTTGATGAGTCTTATATTGAAATATTCCGAGATCTCTTCGGAGGCATCTAATAGGAAAGCATCCACAATCACTCAGGCAAAGCCTCACTCACCCCTTTTCACATGTATGAAAAAGGAAGGTTTGATCAAGCAATTGAGACCGCCATCTTAAGCTTTTTTTTTTTTTTTTTTTTTTTTTACTTTCCTGGAAATGGTCATTGAGAAAATGAGTGGACTGTATTACTACTGGTTACTTCAAGGATGGGCTATAGCAGTGATGGCGAACCTTTTAGAGACCGAGTGCCCAAATCACACCCCAAAACCCACTTATTTATCTCCGGGTGCCAGGTGGGCATGGCCCACTGGGTGGGCGTGGCTGTGGTCATGGCAGACTGGGTGTGGCCAAGGTGGGCGTGGTCACCTCGATGTTGTTCGTGGGGAGGGACGCCTGTGGGGGACGGGCAGGGTTGGGGGAGATCCAGGGGGTCTCTGGCAGGTGGGGCGGTGGGCAGGAGGCTCGTCCTGCGGGGTGAGGCGAGGCAAGGCGAGGTAGGGTGGGGGTGCCATTGTTGCAGGGCAAGGCGAGGCAGGGGCCGAGGCGGCGGCTGCCTGACACCATCGGCCCCCGCACACAGAGGCCAGCGAGCGTACGGGGGCCGACAGTGTCCGTCAGCAGCCACAGCCCCACTCTGGGGCTCCGCAGCCCGCCGTCAGCAGTTCAGAGAAGCCGCCTCTGAGCTGGACGGACGGCGGACAGCTGAGGAGGCGATGCAGTGGGTCGTGCTCACAAAAAGAAGAGCATGCAAGGCCAGGAGGGATGGGACAGGGGGGAGGGAAACCAGCCATGCTGGGATGCATCCGGGCACATGGGACCTCGGCGAGTTAGTGGGCAGCTGGTTGAAGAGGGACGGTTGCCATCTCTGGGGCATGGTGTGCGTGCCCACAGAGAGGGCTCTGAGTGCCGCCTCTGGCACCCGTGCCATACGTTCGCCACCACTGGGCTACAGGCTGAAAAGAGCATTCTTTCAACCAGAGTGGATGGAACTTAAACTTCTGAGAAAGGTTTAAGGAAGGATGCCATAAGCCTGACCTTTGACCCTAGGCATCCCATTTCAAATTCTGAAACATCCACCCCCAAATCTGGAAGGTTTTTCCCATTTTGAACCCATCAAAACAGACTGGGTGTTCCTTGATCCCCAAAAGCCTGGCCTTCCTGCCATGATCGTTTACATTCATTTGGGAAGTATTTCCATGCACACATAATCAACAGGAGGGCAGGCTCAGAAAAATGTGGTAGATGTGTTCAGAAAGCAAGACTTACTAGTTACATGAAAGGAGATGACTCTTTCACCCTCTCCAGCTTTATTATTTGCTACACATCTGTACAAGGTGGACACATTTGCTGCTTGAACGGTGAGGCTGCTAACAGTCTACAAGAGAAAAAGTCAAGTGGGCTCTATGATTAAACAATACATTTATTTTAAAAAGAAAAAGTCAAGGGGTTTAAGGCTAAAATCGTGAACTGGTCTCTTGAAAAATGAGTCAATGGAACATGTCACCATATTAGTTTATCCAGGCTATTCCTTCTACTGCAACACAGATCCACCCTTGTTTGATGTATCCTATTGGCATCTGAAATTTAGATGATCAGTTGACTACCCTCTGGGGTGAATAGAAATAAAACTGTTGATCATTTCTCAACTCTCTTGCAACAATGGTTAATAGAGAGTTTATTGTTGCCCATAAAAATCCAGAGATGAAGTGAAGCTGAAAAACCAGCACACATCTTTCCAGACATAACCCTGACTCATATAAAACTTAGACCCATTGAGTTCAGAATGAATTTCCTGCTAAGAGTCGATTCATTGACCTAAGAATTGTAATATAAATAGAGAAAGATATTAAATAATGTTGCATAAAACTGCAGCTTGAAGCTATAAAGCAGTGGTCCTCAAACTTGGCAACTTTCAGACTTTTGGACTTCAATTCCCAGAATTCCTCAGCCAACCCTGGCTGGCTGAGGAATTCTGGGAGTTGAAGTCCACAAGTCTTAAAGTTGCCAAGTTTGAAGACCACTGCTATAAAGGAAACTTACTAGAGAAAAGCCATTATCTTATGGGGCTTAACTCCAAATAAACACATATAGGACTGTCATCATCATAATTTCTATATTGCTTCTCATATCATATTAAAATCTTATTGATGCACAGCAAGAGTTGCAATGTAGCAACTTAGGGCCTGCTACCAAACTTTCCAACAGCTTTGCAAACAGCAAATAAGGAAATCAATATCTCACCTTCATTTTCCCAGCCACAGCAACAAACTGATCTTTTAGGATCTCAATCTGATTTCCACCTCTTCGGTCTGCTATGGTTTTCCATTTCTTACACGCATAGGGATTATTCCCGATTCCAGCTTGGCTGAGAAAAACATAAGAACTGTCATCTTATACATCTATGCTTTGCTAACAAAATTATCGCCAAAAAGGCATCACAATTGTTAACAGCAGGTGGCAAATTACAATTTTTCCTGCAATGTTCATTGTGGAGCATTGTGGAGTATTCTCCCTACAATACACTAAGATGGTTTACTGGCCAGATATTATTATAATAATAATAATAATAATAATAATAATAATAATAATAATAATAATAATAATAATAATAATAATAATAATAATAATAATAATAATAATAATAAAGTTGGAAGGGACCTTCAAGGTCATCTAGTCCAACCCCCTACTCAGGCAGGAAACCCTATACCGTTTCAGACAAATGGCTGTCCAGTCTCTTCTTAAAAACTTCCAGTGTTGGAGCATTCACCGCTTCTGGAGGCAGGTTGTTCCACTGGTTAATTGTTCTAACTGTCAGGAAGTTTCTCCTTAGTTCTAGGTTGCTTCTCTCCTTGATTAGTTTCCATCCGTTGCTTCTTGTCCTGCCTTCAGGCGCTTTGGAGGATAGCTTGACTCCCTCTTCTTTGTGGCAGCCCTTGAGAGATTGGAACACTGCTATCATGTCCCCCCTCGTCCTTCTCTTCATTAAACTAGACATACCCAATTCCAGCAACTGTTCCTTATATGTTTTAGTCTCCAGTCCCCTAATCATCTTTGTTGCTCTTCTCTGTACTCTTTCTAGAGTCTCAACGTCTTTTTTACATCGTGGTGACCAAAACTGGATGCAGTATTCCAAGTGTGGCCTTACCAAGCCATTGTAAAGTGGTATTAATACTTCACTTAATATCTTGCCCTTATATACGTTTAATTTAGACCTTTTGAGTGTTTTTGTCTTTGTTGTTTTAAAAAGTTTTCAGTATTTTTAACTAATACATTTTCTGAATTGTAAGCTACCCAGACTCATTGACTAAGATTGGTAGCTATAGAAATTGAATGAATGAATGATGAATTAATTAATTATATTATATTAATTAATTAATTAATTAATATAAATTGTCAGAAAAGTGAGGTTAAAAACCATGCACCAGTGATCCCACTTTGTGTGAATCACTTGGAGTAGGGAAATGAAACCATCTCATTAAGAGCTTACTTCCAACATGCAGTAGCTAACGGATCAGCTGATCCATGGGTGCTCGACAGATGAAGATGGAGTTAGGGAGGTAGAAGTTCCCTATATGTGCTTTATGAATATAGTGACTCAATGAGAATATCTGACTGTGCAAACCACCTTGGTCACCACGATACAAAAAGGATGCTGAGACTCTAGAAAGAGTGCAGAGAAAAGCAACCAAGATGATTAGCAGACTGGAGGCTAAAACATATGAAGAACAGTTACCGAAACTGGGCATGGCTAGTCCAGTGAAGAGAAGAACCAGGGGAGACATGATAGCAGTGTTCTAATATTTGAGGGGCTGTCACAGAGAGGAGGGGGTCAACCTATTCTCTAAAGCACTTGAAGGCAGGACAAGAAGCAATGGATGGAAACTAAGAAGAGAATCAACCTAGAACTAAGGAGAAATTCCCTGACAGTGAGAACAATTAATCATTAGAACAACTTGCCTCTAGAAATTGTGGGTGCTCCAACACTGGAGATTTTTAAGAAGCAATTGGGCAACCATTTTCTGAAATGATACAGGGTTTCCTGCTTGAGCAGGGAGTTGGACTAGAAGACCTCCAAGGTCACAGAGAAGAGCAACAAAGATGATTAGGGGACTGGAAACTAAAACATATAAGGAACGGCTGCTGGAATTGGGTATGTCTAGTTTAACGAAGAGAAGGACGAGGGGGGACACGATAGCAGTCTTCCAATATCTCAGGGGTTGCCCCACAAAGAAGAGGGAGTCAAGCTATTTTCCAAGGCGCCTGAAGGCAGGACAAGAAGCAACGGATGGAAACTAATCAAGGAGAGAAGCAACCTAGAACTAAGGAGAAACTTCCTGACAGTTAGAACAATTAACCAGTGGAACAACCTGCCTCCAGAAGCGGTGAATGCTCCAACACTGGAAGTTTTCAAGAAGAGACTGGACAGCCATTTGTCCGAAATGGTGTAGTGTTTCCTGCCTGAGCAGGAGGTTGGACTAGATGACCTCCAAGGTCCCTTCCAACTTTTTCATCATCATCACCATCATAATCATCATCTTCTTCATTACTATTACTACTACTACTACTACTACTACTACTACTATTATTATTATTATTATTATTATTATTATTATTATTATTGTGGATCATCGCACAGTCAGCCAGATGTTCAGACTGGATTTGGCATTTTTGTCTACCTATCGAGTCCTTTCCCAGGACCTGGGATAGGCAGATGTGGATGTTTGATGGTATTACAGACATCGTCACAGGATGAAAGCAGTTCCTAGTAAGGCCGCCTTTTGCAATTGACTAATAGCGAATTTGTCAATGCCAGTGGTGTTCAAGTGGTGCTCCAGTTGTTTTGGGATTGCACCTAAGGCGCCTATTACTATTGGTACTACCCTTGCTTGCTTTTGCCACAGTCTTTCCATTTCTAATTGTAGGTCTCTGTATTTTGTTATCTTCTCCAGTTCTTTCTTGTCTATTCTGCTGCCTCCAGGCACTGCCACGTCCACTATCCAGACTTTTTTGTCTTTCTTATCGACAATTGTTAAGTCTGGAGTGTTATGTTGCAGGTGCTTGTCTGTTTGAATTCTATTATTATTATTATTATTATTATTATTATTATTATTATTATTATTATTATTATTATTATTATTATTATTAGTATTATTAGTATTAGTATTAGTATTATTACTTCAAACTTTGTTCTTCTGCTATTCCTTTCTCAACGTCTGTGCCCTGCAGCTGTGCAACATTCAGTTCCAAGAATTCTTAGTAAAGCGTCTATGTTCAGAAAAGCCATAGCAAGCAGAGACAAGTATTCAAGGCACTACTGAACTGCATCCTCAACGGGTTGGGTATAACACAGAACAGCACAATGTCTTATGTGCTGCAATATTTTTCGGCATCTCCTATTTTAGGATCACACATGAACTCCTCTATGATGCTTAAACGCCCTTGCCACCGTGTGCAAAGGCCCTCAAGGTAAATTTTCCTTATTTGGGCCAGCTCTGCCCAGTTGGATATTAAAGGTAAGAAACAAGTGTTCTGCAAATAAACCTCCATTCATAAAATCAACAATCGGGGCTAATTTTGCTAAAAGGAAGGCAAAGATTAACGCAGAAGTCCATATTTCTCTGGACTACTGAACCTTACATAGGAAATAGTTAAGACACCAAAGGAAGAAGGCCGAAAGGAAGTTGTTTTCAAAACAACAACAGGAAAACAGATTCCTTTTTCTTTTCTTTCTTTTTTTATTCTAAAAGGAAGTCTGTTCTTGTGCAAAATTCAGATAAGGGAAGTGAAGTGGCCTTTTGTCAGAAGCTGCACTCTATCACTCCTACCATCCATCAAGGGGCTTCCGCTGACATTCACTTTCACAGAGATAAGACACCCAGCCAAAAGAAAACTGGGGGCGGGGGGACACTACAGATCTGTCATACGTATCAACAACAATAAAAACTTCCAAAGTGGAGAGTTAGCAGTCATCTATAGCCAAAATCTGGCAGACAATAAAACTGGAAGGAATCTAAGTGCTTTTGACTTGTGGCAGAACTGGACCTAGTTGAAGATTAGTCTATTTATTTATATTTCACATTGCTAAACCATCCATATAAGGAAGGGTTGCTGGAATTGGGTATGTCTAGTTTAACGAAGAGAAGGACGAGGGGGGACATGAGAGCAGTGTTCCAATCTCTCAGGGGCTGCCCCAAAGAAGAGGGAGTCAAGCTATTCTCCAAAGCGCCTGAGGGAAGGACAAAAAGCAACGGATGGAGACTAATCAAGGAGAGAAGCAACCTAGAACTAAGGAGAAACTTCCTGATAGTTAGAACAATTAACCAGTGGAACAACCTGCCTCCAGAAGCGGTGAATGCTCCAACACTGGAAGTTTTTAAGAAGAGACTGGACAGCCATTTGTCTGAAATGGTATAGGGTTTCCTGCCTGAGCAGGGGGTTGGACTAGAAGACCTCCAAGGTCCCTTCCAACTTTATCATCATCATCATCATCATCATCATCATCATCATCATCATCATCATCATCATCATCATCATCATTATTATTATTATTATCTCTCTCAAAGAGAGGTTCTGGGTGGTGAAAACAATAAAACATTGACATATAAAACTGTATATATAAGAAATTAAAATGTGAGAGTCAAATTTTTGAGTTAATTTTTTTTAAAATTATTTAAAATTATAATTTAAAAAAAAAATAACTCAAAAATTTGACTCTCACATATACATATTAAGAAGGCAAGATTAACCCTGTTAAAATTTGGTGGACGAAGGCAAAGGAAGGGCTCTTGTGACACTAATCAACCCCACGACTCTTTTGGGTTCCCCAAGCATGGTTACAGAACCATGTTTTAACCCCTTTTCAGAAGACCAGGAGAAGGGGGAGGCTGCCTCACTTCCGGGGGAAGAATTTTCCGAAGGATCAGAAGAGGACAGTAAGAATGTATATTTTGGATTAATAGGCTTATTTGCATGAAAATTATTATATAATGGAATGAAGAAAAATGAAGAGATGTTCTAGATCGGGATTTGAACTAATAATTAATTGAATGTGATTCTAATAAGATGATGTGTTTTGTTTGATAATATGGATATTATTAGGTTTGATAATTAATTGGATGAAATCAGAACTTTGTTTAAGGGATTCAAATGATTTAAGGTTGATATTATTTTGTTTAGCTCAAAATCGATTGATTGATGGATTAGATATATATAGGATAGATTAATATTTTATCTTAACTAGGAGATATTAGTGGAAATAAGATTTATGATGAAATCAAAGAATTAGGATATATTTGGAAGGGATACCTGAACTGATAATGTGTGTATTTACAGTTAAATTTGATTATGGTCTTGTAATCGCATAAAGCTCTAAAAGAGGTCTAGGATTAAATAGAAATTTAAGTTAGAAATAGACTATTTTAAATATATAAGCTATTTGAGGGAAATAGAGAGGGAATATTTGATGTACTGATTGAGTTACTTATATATGCTTTGTTTTTGAATTTTTGATTGCCCCAGCACCACGGTGTGTCTCGAGCACTTTGTATTAAGAACTAAAAAAACCAATAAAATTTGTTTAAAAAAAGAAGAAGAGGAGGACAGGTTTGTGAAGAGAGATCTAAACAAGTCCACCAACGCAATATAATCGTATCAAATCAAAGGTGGGAAAATGGCGTTCTACTTACTGTGGATTGAAGGTGCATTCCTCTTCCAATTGCCAGTACCACTGAATGTGGCTCACCATTGGGACCGCATACACTGTACACGTCAGAGTTTGGGTGGAGCCATACTTGTACGAATCCACAGAAGACAGGAGAGCATTCTCCCCAATCTGAGGTGGAACTGCCAGAGGAAAAGATAAATAAATGAGCAGCAGTCGGCAGGAAGCCATTCTGTGAGAAGAGAGGGACGTGCTTCGAAAATCAGAACTTTGAAGAACATTCATTGCTGCACTTTCAAACAGAAATCTATTTAATCAGGGCCGGTCACCAGTATTTCCCCTTTTCGCTCCTTCACTGGCTAATAAGAAACGATGTCTAGCGTTCCCTTTCGGTTACTTTCATTAGAGAGAACTTTAACGTCTGCCAACCCTGGATGAGAGATTTACTGTAGGACTTGAAAAAGGAAGTTTTCCGCAAATGATGCCTTAATGCAGACATGTCAAACACAAGGCTCGGGGGCCGAATGCGGCCCCCGAAGTGGTTTCATGTGGCCCACGAAGCCATCCTGGAAACAGTGAGGGAACGGCCCCCTCTGCCTTGGCCCAGGCCCAGGCCGGCCAGGAGCCAATGTACAATTTTGTGGTGGCCCTCTATGCTGAAACGCATTCAGTCTTAGCTCCATAACACCCCCCTGCATGGCCTGAGAGGAACAGTGAGGCTCCTCCAGTGGACCATGCCTTGGCACTTGCCCTGGTCCCACCCTCTTCTGCCAGAGACCCTCAGATCTGTCCCACTCCTGCCCAGGCCCCCACAGGCCCCCTTGACGCGAACGATGTAGAGCTGGCCATGCCCACCCAGTAGGCCACACGTACTCCATCCACGCCCTCAGTAGGCCGCACCCACCTTGGCCACACCCATCTGGCCCCCTGAGGGCAACCGCCATGCTGATGTGGCCCTCAATGAAATTTGAGTTTGACACCCCTGCCTTAATGAAACTGCTACCAGAAGATCTGATGAAGACTGTTAGATATGGGATTTGACAAGTTGATGGTACTGGAGGAGAAGTCATCAACGGCTCGCAATCACGAGGCCTCCAAGCTTTCTCTATCTCCCAACTACCAATTGTAGGGAATAATAACAGGACAATGAACTCAACCTTCAACTAGAATGTTAAACCAAGTTTGGTTTGAGCTTCCTACTACATGAAAAATAAGCAACCACATTGTGACTTAGGGCTGCATGCCAACCAACCCAATGGTACTTTTTTTTTCTGATCAACCATTTAGTCCCTTTCTTTTCTTATTCCAATTTAAGTGAAAGGTTAATTCATTTCTAGGAGAAAAAAACAAGAATGTTGCCCTAGAATGCATCGTGGCAGAGAGAGAGAGAAAAAAAATCTGCTTCCTTACTCATTCGTCACACAGTTAAAGGACCACCAAATAATTCATGACATCTATATAATTGATTCTTCCTTAGGTGCAGTCAGATTCTGAAAGGGACAAACTGCTCTTTGCTCCTTGTTACCATCCTGAAGCATTGAACCGAATAACAGAAAGGGTTTGGAAGGGACCTTGGAGGTCTTCTAGTCCAACCCCTTGAAGAAGCAGGAGACCTTATACCAGGGGTGTCAAACTCAATTTCATTGAGGGCCACATCAGCATTGCAGTTGCCCTCGGGTGGCCGGGTGGGTGTGGCCTACTGGGTGGGTGTGGATGGAGTGGGTGCGGCCTATTGGGTGGGCATGGCCAGCTCTACATCGTTCGCGTCAAGGGTGCCTGTGGGGGCCTGGGCAGGAGTGGGACAGATCTGAGGGTCTCTGGCAGAAGCGGGTGGGACCGGGGCAAGCGCCAAGGCATGGTCCACTGGAGGCGCCTCACTGCCTGCTGAAACCCCTCCGCCGGAGCCCATGAAGCCGGATATGTGAAGTAGGTGAGGGCCATTTGCTGGCCACTTCCAGGCGATGGTGCATTTCTTCATTCCTCACAAAGGGTGACACCTCCCCAGCATGCACCCAGGGGATGGGGCCGATGCGGCAGGGGCTGGTTCCTCGCTGTTTCCAATCGGCCTTGTGGAGCTAAGACTGAATGCGTTTCAGCATAGATGGCCACCACAAAATTGTACATTGGCTCCGGGTCAGCCTGGGCCAGGGCCATGGCAGCGGGGGCCGTTCCCTCACTGTTTCCAGGATGGCTTCGCGGGCCACATGAAACCACTTCGCGGGCCGCATCCGGCCCCCGGGCCTTGTGTTTGACATGTCTGCCTTATATGATTCTGGACAAATGGCTGTCCATTTCATGAACACTGGTTCAGCCAGCATGGCCCCTTTCTTATTAAGTGATCAACATCACTCCATAGCAGTACTTGGGTATGGTAGTTGCTAATTGTGGGATGCTGTTCTTCCTGAACCACCACCTCGCTATTATTATTTTTTTTAAAGCAAAGGCAAGGAAGTTTTTTGAGGATGCAAAGGAAGAAGGGAGGCAAAGGGTGAAGCTCAAGATGGCAGGATGGGCGAGGTAATGGGAAGTAAACAATGTAGTCCAGGAGTTAGAAGAAGCATGAAGACAGGAAAAGACCAGGACACAAAACCCAAACCAAAATATACAGCAAATTGAAAACAACATTCTTTCTGTAACAAAATGGGATTTTCAAAAGCCTGCCTCGTTCCCCTCCTCCAAAAATAAATAAACAGAGGAGGTTCCTGAAGTCAAATAAAACAAATGCATCTGGCTCTACATACATTAACCCGGGGTAGGCAACCTTGGCTCTTTTATGACTCGTGGACTTCAACTCCCAGAATTCCTGAGCCAGCATGGCTCAGCTTGGAAACCTCTCCCTTTCCCCTCAGCATGGCTGGCTCAGGAATTCTGGGAGTTGAAGTCCACGGGTCATAAAAGAGCCAAGGTTGTCTACCCATGCATTAACCTATATTGGGGTTTTTTTTGCTGCTTGCCTATGATTGTAAAAAGTCCAGGTTCTATTTCAGCACTGAAAAAGAGAAAACACCCCACCTTAATTCTCATGGCACTTTAAAGTCAACGGAAAGCAACCTTTATATGATCGGCCAGAAACCACATTTATTTTTTTATGACATCCAAGGACCCTAAAGGTTAGGATGCCTACTTTGGGAGATACCATCCAGAGAAGGAGGAACAAAAATATGGGGGTGACCAACCCCGATCATCCCCAATGAAGCCTTGGGTGAAATCATCAAATTCTCTTGACTTCTCAAAGCCTCAAAATATTAATCCAAAGTTCGTCTTCTTGTGTCAGAACTATATTTTACAAACTCATAAACATTTAGAAAACTATTTTTCCTCCTGTCCGAGGTTTTCATTGTTGTGAGCATTTCTGTTGAGGATTGGCAGTGGGGGTGGGGTAGGGGGTGTTTGGTTTTTATTCCCCCCCGTCTGCTGGGTGGTTGCAGCAGGTTTTGGTCACTTCACATGACCCTGGGACACTGTGACCATCATAAATATGAATCAATTGCCAAGCATCTGAATGTAAATCACAAGACCCTGGACATGCTGCAACATTCCAGCTGATCGGCGCTTCTTCGGGGCTCAGCAGAAGTGCCAGGATCAGCACCGAGCTCCAGCTGGAGCCTGGTGCTGATCCTGGCGCTTCCACTGAGCCCTGACAGTCCCGAAGTAGCGCTGATCCTGGCGCTTCCGCTGAGCCCTGACAGCCCTGCAGCTCCAGCCATCTCTCGCTCAGGCTTGTGCGGTGCTGCCACCGGTTCAACTCATTCCCCTCCCCGGCTACCACTTTTCTAGGATGGCCGCGTACCACCTGCCAGGTGCCAATGTACCACAGGTGGTACCCGTACCACTGGTTGAAAAGCCCTGCTTTTGATAACTACAGATGTACCTATTCTTGGCGCATGATGCTTGAGGAACAAATCTCTCTAAAATTAATAGAGAACGTGATACCACTTCCCCCCCCCCAGTGTATTAGCAATTGCAGAGTGTAGCTTTTTTTTTTTTGGCATGGAACAAGATTTTACCGTTTACCACCAGATGAAACATGTGCTTCTCACGCTGCTTGTTAATGGGATTGGTCAGCACCACGGTGTAATTCCCAGCATCCTTTTCACTTATTTCAGTAATCATTAAAGAGTAACCAAGTTTCAGGGTACGATTTGCGACAATGGCTTCTCCATTTTTATACCTGCAAAACATAAGTTGATTCCGTGGCTTGAGAGGTGAGGAGAGAGAGAACTGATAATAAAACAATCTAACCACCTTCTGCTTTCTACATTCTCAGGACCTTGCAACGAGAGAATCTAATTTTGCCTGCAAAATATTCCTAAGATTAGGTTAGAGTTATCTATTTGCAATTCTCAGTGAAGTTCAGGGCTAAATAGGGATTTTCATTTGTTTGAAAAGATAAATTTAAAAGAAAATGGAAGCAGTTAAACGCTAAGTGTATAGTTTTATAGTAAATAACATCACCATAATAACAAAAGCATAAAACTTTATTGCTTTCTACAGCCGTTCACAAAGAAATCAGAAGCTCAGCATTTTCTTTTAGAACTTCAATGTTTCTATGTGATTGGACATTGTAAAATGTATACAGAAAGGGGGAGAAGCTAAAAAAAAGAATAAGATTTGCTGAGGTTCTTACCATTTTGCTTCTGGAGGTGGATAGGCTTTGAATAATACAGGAACTTTCGCTGGTTCTCTGAGAATGGTCTCCACCCGAAGTGGCATTTTACCCAAAAAGAGAAAAGGCTTTTCTATCAAAAAGTTAAAAGACAATTATTTAAAACAATGGACAATATAGGTCAGGGGTAGGCAACGTTGGCTCTTTTATGTCTCATGGATTTCAACTCCCAGAATTCTTGAGCCAGCAGAAATTCTGGGAGTTGAAGTCCATGAGTCATAAAAGAGCCAACGTTGCCTACCCCTGATATAGGTGATAATATTAATAATATAATGGATGTTGCTACCCCTAGTAAGAAACACAGTTTTCAAATTGCTTATTGGCTTTAGAAACCAAAACCAACCGTTAACCTCTCAAAACAATCATCTTATGATGTTTATTTCACTTACCTATGGTTAAAAAAAAAAACCACTGAATTGACCAATATGGATATCCAGCTAAGCCATAGTTTGTGCAACAAGCCACAGTAGACTGCTTACGGACACAATAAGCCATGTTTTTTGCCAAACTAAGACCCAGCAGCTTAGCTAGCACATGTTTGAACCCATTCATCAAACCACAAAGTCTCTCAGTCAAGATTATCACAGTGTTGGGTGAATAATAACAGCTAAATTTGATGCTGACGAATATGGAGAAAATCAATCTTATCAATATTTAAAGTTAGCTTATTTAGTCCAGCATGGCCATGCTGGTTGAAGTTGATGAGAGTTTTCGTTAGGAAGTCTTAGTAGACGGGGGATTCTAGGTTGAAGTTACTTCTGATGTCTCATTTCGAACAACCTTGCTCACTTTGCAATTTTCTGCTAAGACTAGGCATTTGTGAAAGGGGGGATATTCCAGATCAAATTTTCATTCCTTAATTATTTGTTAGATTTCTACTCTACCTTTGCTTCAGGAACTCAAGACTGTGTAGATAGTATTTTCTCCTCCAATTCTTTTCTAACAACTATATGTTAGCTTGAAAGAGAGACACTGGTCCTAGCGCACCAATTCAGGTTCTCTGATTCAGGGTGAATTTAACTCAGACTCTACTCCAGGGGACTTCAAACTTGGCAACTTTAAGACTTGTGGACTTCAACTCCCAGAATTCCTCAACCAGGCTGAGGAATTCTGGGAGTTGAAGTCCACGAGTCTTAAAGTTGCCAAGTTTGAAGACTCCTGCTCTGCACGATACTGTATATTTAACTGATTCTGATACTACACTGATTGAAACTGTCTTACCCTATCATTACCGAACCTTTTTGACAGCAGCTAGTCAACAATATGAAGGGGAATGCTAGAAGAGGGAAGAATTTATTCCAACAGCTGTCTGGCATTTCTAAACATGTTCACTTGTGATCTAGCAAGGCACTTTTCCCCTCATCTATTCAAATGTAAGTGGCTCTTATTTGTAGACCATACGTTCATTTTACTTTTGGCCATCCTCAAAAAGAAGGTAGCTTATTAGCTTATAGCAGCGGTTCTCAACCTTTTCTTCACCAAGGACCCCCTTTAAATACCTGTTGTGGCCACGGACAAGACCTAACTCAAGATTTAAATCATAACATTTTTTTCAAGTCTTTGCGGACCCCCTGTGATGTCATCGCGGACCCCAGGGGTCCGCGGACCACAGGTTGAGAACCACTGGCTTCTGAAGATGAACGAAAGTTGGGCTCAAGCTGTTTGCCTTGATTTTGTGGACAATCACTTTCATGGTCTCTCCCGGGAGCTCACATTTTAGGACTGTAAAGCCCTAGTCCCACCCCAAATCAAGCCTTACCGTGAACAATGACATTAATTTTGTGTTTCTTTGTCATCAGGCTGTTGGTGGCCGTGCAGGTATACAGACCCGCATCACTTAAAGTCACGTGTTCAATGGTGAGGGTGCTCACAAACTTCTTCATTTCGCTGCCCAAGGGGGTCATCACATCCCTGAATGCAGCATTCATTCTCTGCAACAGAGTTCAACGTCATTTACTCAGCATTATCCTTCCAGCTTTCCCTCACCTGGAGACTGGGATGGTTCATGAGAAAGCATTACAATCAAAGATCCATGTAGGCACAATGCTGTGTCCAAAATCTTGCAGATTTTGACTCACAACCCAGCAGATGTCCCAATGGCTTAAAATGGGTAATTAGACCAGAAGGAAGAAAACAGTGACTATATATTTATTAGCATTAGGTCTCTGACTCCTGGGACAAACTTACCTGATGTAGCCACTAGAGTAGATGAACATCATCCCTCTTATTGTCCCACAGGAGCTTTTTCAGGAGGCAGTTGGACTTTCTTGTTTTTCTTTGAAGACATTTCGCTTCTCATCCAAGAAGCTTCTTCAGCTCTGACTGGATGGTGGGGAATGGAAGGATTTATATTCCTTGCAGACAGCTGGTCATTTGAATTCTTTTAGAGAGCCGTTGAGGCCACTTGGAGGTTCACCTGTGT
Organism: Protobothrops mucrosquamatus; assembly: GCF_001527695.2. Classification (NCBI taxonomy): domain Eukaryota; kingdom Metazoa; phylum Chordata; class Lepidosauria; order Squamata; family Viperidae; genus Protobothrops; species Protobothrops mucrosquamatus. The sequence goes on from NW_015388624.1 coordinate 96,095, forward strand.
CTTCAGGGTCACCTGAGTGGTGCAAATGGGTGTGGAGCCTTCTTGGCTGCAGGATGTTTTCTGCCCTGTGTTCCTTCACTGTTGAAGACAGGCACAGGCTGTTGGGGATGAGTTTGTGTTGTCTGCAGCTCAAGCTGAAACGGTTCCTGTAATCTGCCATGTTTTCTGGAAATCCATTCATACTCCTGCACCATTCGAAGGGTGTTCATCCCCAAGTGCATAGCTAAATGTCTACGGAGATTCTCAGTCATCCAGGTCATGGTTGTCCCAAATGACCATTTCCCACCATCCAGTCAGAGCTGAAGAATCTTCTGGATGAGAAGCAAAACCCTAGACATACCCAATTACAGCAACTGTTCTTTATATATTTTAGCCTCCAGTTCCCTAAACATTTGGTTGCTCTTCTCTGTACCCTTTCTAGAGTCTCAACATCTTTTTTACATCGTGGTGACCAAAACTGGATGCGGTATTCCAAGTGTGGCGGACTAGTCTGATGACTCAAATGGATTGCTTTGATCAATGCATTTGGAATATTTTTTTTAAAAAAAAGAGTAACACCCAACATGGCCTCTTAGCAAATCCTTTGATTTGGAGGCCCCCTTGTTTCTGTTACCTGTTTCGAAGGGTAATCCCACTGAAACTCAATTCTCACATTCAGCTCGGTCCTGGCGGTACAATTTAAGGATAGCTTCTCTCCTGCTGCCAGCTCGACGTGGTGCAGAGGGCTCACATTAAGTTCATGGATTTTATAACCTAAATGGAGGGGGACAAATAGAGAAGTGAAACTCCACCAAAAGTCATGTAGACAACATACAAAGTGGGAAATGAACAAATGACATGGGGAAACGAGTAGTCAGAAACAAATTTTAAAAAACAGTATTTTTGGCCCCAAATGCAAACAGTGCATAAATCCCATTTAATTCTGCTACTCAGGAGAAAGACATTGAGGCTTTGCTACTTGTCCAGTCTGTGGAAACTTCTTGATGATGAACGTTGAATTGATTAGCTAAATGTTTTAACTAGAATTGATAAAGCTCAAAACAGCGAGTCTATCAATAAACATTGACATCTGAAATCCTTGGAAACTGTAAGTTGTACCGGAACATTAGAAGAGCGAAAGAGAACATATAGTAGTCCTCAACTTACAACAGTTCATTTAGTGACCATTCCAAGTTACAACGGCACTGAAAAAAGGGACTTATGAACTGTTTTTCACATTATGACCGCTGCATCCCTATGCTCACATTATCAAAAACGGGACGCTTGGCAGCCGATTCATATTTATGACGGTCGCAGTGTTCCGGGCCCATGTGATCCCCTTTTGTGATCTTCTGACAAGCAAAGTCAATGGAGGAAGCCAGATTCACTTAGTAACCATGTTGCTACCTTAACAACTTCAGTGATTCACTTAACAACTGTGGCAAGAAAGGGCAAAACTCACTTAACAACTGCCCTGCTTAGCAATAGAAACTTTGGACTCAGTTGTGGTCATAAGTTGAGGACTATCTGTACTGAAAAAAAAAGCAATAAAAAGTGTTTCAAGAAAAAAAAATTGATGTCAGCTACCAGGTCATTAAGAAAACCAAGAAACTCAACATTAAGAAAACCAAGATCATGGCATCCGGCCCTCTCAATTCCTGGCAAATAGATGGGGAAGAAATGGAGGTAGTCACAGATTTTATCTTCCTGGGCTCCAAGATCACCACAGATGGGGATTCCAGCCAAGAAATTAAAAGACGCTTGCTCCTGAGGAGGAAAGCTATGGCAAATCTAGACAGCATACTAAAAAGCAGAGACATCACCCTGCCAACAAAAGTACGTATAGTCAAGGCCATGGCTTTCCCAGTTGCAATGTATGGCTGTGAAAGTTGGACCATAAGAAAGGCTGAGCGCCAAAGAATTGAGGCCTTTGAACTCTGGTGCTGGAGAAGACTCCTGCGAGTCCCCTGGACCGCAAGGTGATCAAACCGGTCAGTCCTAGAGGAGATCAAACCTGACTGCTCTTTAGAAGGCCAGATCCTGAAGTTGAAACTCAAATACTCTGGCCACCTAATGAGAAGGAAGGACTCATTGGAGAAGAGCCTAATGCTGGGAAAGATTGAGGGCAATAGAAGAAGGGGACGACAGAGAATGAGGTGGCTGGATGGAGTCACTGAAGCAGTAGGCATGAGCTTAAAGGGACTCCAGAAGATGGTAGAGGACAGGAAGGCCTGGAGGAACATTGTCCATGGGGTCGCGATGGGTCGCACACGACTTCACAACCAACAGCAACAATACCAGATCATTAAGTTCCATCTGAGTGGGACTTTATCTTCCCCTTTTGATTATCAATCTATTGTGGTATTTTAAATTCTCATTTTCCAAATAGTTGCTTTATAAACACCCAAATAAATAAACAAAGCCTATTGCTTACCTAAAACCACCACGACGTACATCACGGATTGATAGCTTTCACCATCTACCTTAGCTTTGCAGAAGATCATCCCTACATCACTGATCAGGTTAGCGGGAATTGTGAAACCCTTTTGATTATCCCAGATAACTGACTTTCCATCAGGAACAAATGTTTTCTCTGGATATTTCTACATGAACAACAAAACAACAATAACTTTAATCCGGATGTTCTCTAAAATAACCTAGCAGTTAGATGCAGAACTAAAAGGCCCCATTTGACTTTTGAATGGCATGTCGGGAGGTAAGACATCAGTAAAGTCTAAATCAAATTTCAACTGAAACATAATAAAAATGAAAGGTAATTAAATGCAAATGCATTGCAATGATTATTCTCCATGCGCTGAATTATGTTTCCATTCTGCCAGGTTTAAATTTACAAACACGTCATCATTTTGGGGAAGGGTTTTGGAAGTCACATCAAGACTAATCTAATATTGGGCCACAGGTTATGCACCTTGCACCTAGTAAATTATGGAAGTATGTTTCATAACCTAATTTCCCCTTTCTATTTACATTATTTTACCCAGTTATCAGACCATCTGCCTCAAATGTAAAATATGTGACGTCACCATGAAAATAAAAAAGAGCTAGAATCACTGACAAAATGAAATATGATCGTTCGCCTTACTGCATGGAGTGACACATTCAGGTTTGGTGAGGATCCGAGGCATGGAATCACCACAGTTTTGTTTCTGGTTATATACACAACCCCAAGCTCATTGGCTGACATCACAAATGGAGATCTGTAATCTGAAGAATATAGAAAATCTAAATATCATTGAACTTCAAGAATTCTCTTATTGAAAGCAATTCATTCACAGCAATCTATCCTAGGAGTTGGAGTCCACCGACTGTACTTATAGGACCGTGGTGGCGAACCTATGGCACGCGTGCCACAGGTGGCACGCAGAGCCCTCTCTGTGGGCCCGCGCACATCGCCCCAGTCCTAGGCCTTCAGCTGGGTTTTATAAAACCTTTTTGCTTTAGGCCTCTGCCATTGTGTGCAAAAAAAAAAAAAAAAAAAAAAAATCTTCAATCAATCAATCAACCAATTTCAACTTCTCATGAAAAAAAAAAAAATCTCGCAAAGTTGGAATTGATTGATTGAACTTTTTAGTCCCACCCAGTCTGCCGTTCTCCGCAACCATGCCCATCCAATGGGCCACACCCACCCAATGGGCCACACCCACCCGGCACTCGACGATACATAAGTGGGTTTGGGGTTGCAGTTTGGGACTCAGTCTCTAAAAGATTCGCCATCACTGTTATAGGAGATTGAACACTGATGTCACCAGGGGTGAACTATGAATTGGGGCAGTTCCTCAAAACTCATAGATCAGTCAAACAAGAACGAAAGCTAAAGAGGAACGCTGGCTGTAGTTTAAGTGTGCACTGTTTTATAACCCTGGTGGTGCGGTGGTTAGAATGAAATATTGCAGGCTGACTCGGCCCACTGCCTGGAGTTCGATCGTGATGGGGCTCAAGGTTGACTCAGCTTTCCATCCTTCCGAGGCTGGTAAAATGAGGACCCAAATTGTTGGGGGCAACACATTCAGCACCTGTTTTAGCAATATAACAACAAGCCAGCACAAATTCCCAATGGCCTGTAAACTGACTACATATCTAATGCCAGCCCTTATACGTGTTTCCGCACCATCATATTCTGCAGAAATGTAACTATTCTACAGTCCTGCCGGTACTGACTATTGCGAAATAACAGCAACTGGAGCCAAGTTTCTCTTTTCTTAAAAAGTAACAGATGCGAAAAATTCCATGAGCCCTTTTAATTCACTTTTTTACAGCCTGATTATCCTCATGATAATTAGGAAAAAAACTGCAAGCAGAGCTGTCAGGAATAATCTATAATTCAACTTCATTTGGAACACAGTGTGCCCAGTCTGATTGCTTCATTTCAATATACATATATATTCCGAAACAGAAGAATGTGCAGGAAAAAAAAAAGCTGTCAAAACTTCCTGTTTGGGAATAATCGCAACGTTTGGGACTTGTTAAGTTTGGAAAAGGATAAAGGAGAAAATGGTACTGAAAAAAATGCATCAGAAGATTACTTTCGCTTTCTCTCATGTTAGCGGAATCCAACAAATCTGAATGAAGATTCAAAACAAATAGAACATAGAACATCATCAGAGTTGGAAGAGACCTTGGAGGTCTTCTAGCCCAACCCCCTGCTCAAGCAGGAGACTCTATCCCATTCTAGACAAGCGGTTGTCCAGTTTCCTTAAAAGCCTCCAGTGATGGAGCACCCACAACTTCTGAAGGCAAGCCATTCCACTGGTTAATTGCTCTCATTATTAGGAAACACTGTATCTCCTTAGTTCCAGGTTGTGTTTCTTCTTGATTAGTTTCCATCCATTGTTTCTTGTCTTGCCTTCTGGTGCTTTGGAAAATAGATTGACTCCTTCTTTGTGGAAGCCCCTCAAATATTGGAACACTGCTATCATGTCACCTCTGTTCCTTCTTTTCATTAGACTAGACATGCCCAATTCCTGCAGCTGTTTAGCTTCCAGCCCCCTGATCATCTTTGTTGCTCTTCTCTGCACTCTTTCCAGAGTCTCAACATGTTTTTTTATATCACGTTGACCAAAATTGGATGCAGTGTTCCAAGTATGGTCTTACCAAGGCCTTACTTAGTAGTACTAATACTTCATGTGATCTTGATTCTATCCCTCTATTAATGCTGCCTAGGACTGCATTGACATTTTTGGCTGCTGCAACACACTGCTGGCTCATATTTAACGGATTGTCCACTAGGACTCCGAGGTCCCTCTCACCGTTACTGCTATTGTGAGAAGTTTCACTCACATTTGGTTTTTCTTGCTTAAGTGTAAAACCTTACTTTTCTCACCACTGAATTTCATTTTGTTAGATAGGGCCTAGTGTTCAAGTCTGTTGGGCTCTTTCTGGATCTGGAGGGTATTGTTGTTATAGAACAGTGATGGCGAACCTTTTAGAGACCGAGTGCCCAAAAACTGGCCCCGTCCTACTCCACCCTCCGCCCCGCTCCCACTCCACTTCCACTCGGTCCTCCACCCTGCCTGCCCGCAGGGCCACTAACCACCTCCAGGGCCTGCCGCAGATTGCCCAGGCAGCCCAGCAGCACCATGGCGGCCACTCCCTCTGCCCGCACCCCGCAGTATCAACTGTGCGCGATGGGGCATAAGGGCAGAGACTTGTCCACGCTGCCTGGCTGCCATGTCTTTGGCTGTGCTGCTCCGCGTGGGCCACGCTCGGGGGCAACTCTCCTCCAGGGGGGCTGCTGGTGAGTGGGTCATGGGGGGAGGCAAGGCTGGGGCAACGCACGTGTGCCCACAGAGACGGCTCCTGAGTGCCGCCTCTGGCACACGTGCCATAGGTTCGCCTCCGTTATAGAACAAATACGGAACAAATAAGGAAATAAAAGAACATTCTCCTTCATGACATGAAGTGAATGTGGGCAATGCTTGCAAATGTGGTTGTAAGGCCCACCAATTTGTGTGGGTTCCTAAAGCCAATTTAATCAATTGGTTTAGGACAGGGGTAGGCAACCTTGGCTCTTTTATGACTGGTGGACTTCATCTCCCAGAATTCCCGAGCCAGCCATGCTGAGGGGAAAGGGAGAGGTTTCCAAGCTGAGCCATGCTGGCTCAGGAATTCTGGGAGTTGAAGTCCACCAGTCATAAAAGAGCCAAGGTTGCCTACCCCTGGTTTAGGAGAACCTATTAGCGGAGTTTTGTTATAAAGTTTAGGTATATTTGGAATTTGGAGAATACTTGCCTCTTTGTACCAGTTGCTGGAGAACACAAATGAGAAGGCACTGTTGTACTCATGCCCATTTGTGATTGGCATGGTGGGATCGAGAGGATGAGTTTTTGTTGAGGTTCACATGACACAATATTAAGCCATTTTCTCGTTAAACAGAAAAAGGTCATTATCCCAGCATGCTCCTACCTTGTACATAAACATAAACACTTGATGAGGCATGGTTGTCTTGGTAAAAACACTTGTAGGACCCCGTGTCATTGGCTATTACTTCTGTCAGAGTGAGCATCTTACAATAGGTATCACTGGAACACTCCGTCAGCGCGACTCGGTTTTCCATGTCGGTTTGATTGTTAGGCAAAAGCCAATCCAAAGCCCTCTCACCACTGGGGAGTAAAAAGAGAAATCCATAAGCTACTTAAGGATATGTGAGCCCTATGGCATTCTCCATTAATGGCCTGCATCAACATTGTTAAAGCCATCAAAAGGCAGTCACTTCAAATACAGTCATGTTTAATGGAATGTATTCACTTATGTATCTGTGATCCACTGAACAAGATCTACGTGCATGAGAATTTAGTTTTTAACTATTTTAAAAAAATAGTTGTGCTCATTTTAAATGTAACCACTGTCTTTCAAAACTCAAATCACACTTTCCAAGTTTAGCATGATGTTCTATTTGTTTAGCTCCTCCATTACCAAATTGCAATGGGTTTATCTATCTATCTATCTATCTATCTATCTATCTATCTATCTATCTATCTATCTATCTATCTATCTATCTATCTATCTATCTATTTTTCACATTTCTGTTCCACCATCTCTTTCAAAAAGGAAAGAGTTCACCAAATATAGGATGTAACTGTTTGACTGAAGCATTATTGGAGGTGATATACAGCATAAGTTGGTGTTAATGTGGAGAATGGCTGTTTCATCTTTTTTGTTTGTTTTACTAATCTCACCGTGAACTGCCCAAATCTATCTTAAGCTTCCCTAACCATAATTTATCTAAACTGTCTTTGATTCCTGAGCTGAAATATTTGAATGCTTAAAACTGGATCAGTGGATTGAGTCTAGTTTGAGCTAGTCTTAGATGGTGTCCATTAAAATCGAAGGGTGTTAAATCAGCCATGACTAAAAACAATTTTAAAGTTTCTATGCAACCATATGCATGAAAAAAAATCTTTCTTGTGCTATATATGAATAGAATACTTTATTTGGTCGTGTGATTAGACACACAAGGAATTTGTCTCCAGTGCCAAAGCTCTCTGTGTATATGCATGGAACAAAATAATAATAATCGTAACAATAATAATACCAATAAGAGGGGGTAGTAAACATAATAATAAGGATAATAATATTACTACTGCCATATTACATAATGTCTATCTACACAGACATTAGGCAGTATTGTGGAAATTAGTTGTTCAACAGTTTGATGGCACAAGGGGGAAAAATGTTTTGCCCTATAGCAGGGGTAGGCAACCTTGGCTCTTTTATGACTCGTGGATTTCAACTCCCAGAATTCAGCAGCACTTAATGGCTTATTTTCAACAGCAAGGTTTAGACCAGGGGTAGGCAACCTTGGCTCTTTCATGACTCATGGACTTCAACTCCCAGAATTCCTGAGCCAGCATGAGGGAAACTTTGGCCCCTTCATGACTCATGGACTTCAACTCCCAGAATTTCTGAGCCAGCATGGCTCAGCTTGGAAACCTCTCCCTTTCCCCTCAGCATGGCTGGCTCAGGAATTCTGGGAGTTGAAGTCCACGAGTCATAAAAGAGCCAAGGTTGCCTACCCCTGCCCTATAGCAGGGGAGGAGCTGAAACAGTTTATGTCCAGGATACGAGGGTCTGTAGATATTTTCTCAGCCCTGCTTCACCCACACAATATACAGGCTGGTTGCAATTGTTCTTTCTGCAGGCCTAACTATCCGTTGGCGTCTGTACCTGTCCTGTTTAATTGCTGTACCAAACCAGGCAGTCACAGAAGTACAAATGACAGACTCAATAATTCCTGTGTAGAACTGTATCAACAGCTCCTGGGACAGTCTGAATTCCCTGAGTTGACGCAGGAAGAATATTCTTTGTTGTGCCTTTTTAATGATGGTTCTAATGTCAGATGTCCATTTCACGTCCTGGGAGATTATAGGTCCCCCAAACTTGGAAGGACTCTACTGCTGATACTGTGCTGTCAAATATAGTAAGAGATGGTAGAATAGCAGGGCTCCTCTTAAAATCTACTATCATCTCTACAGTTTTAAGCCTGTTCAGCTCCAGATTGTTCCGGCTGCACCACAGGGTCAGTTGTTCGACTTCCCGTCTATGTGCAGACTCGAATGAGACCAATGACTGTTGTATCATCGGCAAATTTCAATTCTTTAAGAGAGGGATCCCTAGACATGCAACTATTGGTATATAAAGAGAAGAGCAATGGAGAGAACACACAGCCCTGAAGTACACCTGTGCTAACTACTGGGGTACTAGATGTAATTTTCCCTACCTTCACCTGTTGCTGAGCTGAAGTCTACAAAAAAGACCCCTGCATAGAGAATTCAACATGTTGCAAGATACAGCGCCATATTGACAGCGTCATCCACCAAACTATTTGCTTGGCAGACAAACTGCAAGGGGTCTAACAGCAGGTCTGTGATGACTTTAAGGTGGGCTAGCACTAACCTCTCAAAGGCCTTCATGACTACGGATGTCAGAGCAACCAGCCTATAGTCATTCAGCATTTGAACCAAGAAGGGTCATAACACATCTCCAGTCATTTATTAAAGATCTGGGTGAGGATGGGGGCCAGTTGTTCGGCACAAGCTTTCTATTTCTTTTTTTTTAACAAATATTTTATTGAGTTTTTTAAGGGTAACAAGGGAATAGGGTCAACAGAGGTAGAACAAAGGGAGACATACAAAAGGGTTAAACCAAAGGAAGGGGGTATACACAAAAGTGGGATCAATCCCACAAAATAACATCGCTTCAGCAAGTAAACCCGTCCGGGTATACATATTAAATCTTAATAATTACTCTAGTATTAAACAGCTTTCAAGATAGTCATGTAAATAACAAGTTAATGAATATATCTCATTCATTTTACTAATTAACAATGCTTAGTACTAATTAGTTGTAATAACTTTAAAATAGTAATATATTACTTATTGGTTATAATTTACTATATATCACAAATACGAAAAAAAGAAAAAAAACAGAAAAAGACAAGTTCATACAAATAATCATGAAATATAAATACAAATTATCAATTATCTCTTTAAGTTTCATAACCTTTTCTCATTCTATCGTATTGCTAACCATTGGTAAATTTTTTCCCATGTTTTAAAATAAATTGTATCTTCTTTCTCTTTCATTTCTAAAGTTAATCTATCCATTTCTGCACATTCAAGTATTTTTGTTATTATAATCTTTTTTATTAAAATTTTTATAACATTTTACAATATAAATCCCCCCCAAAACCCACCCTTCCACCCCCCCCTCCCTCCCCCCACTTCCCAGAGCCAATCACAGGAATAATAATAAAATAATCATACTCTAAATAATTTTAAACAACTATAAGAATAACTAATCTATAACCTCCTTTAGCTCTATCTGAAACAATTATACAATAATAATAACATTAATCAACTATTAACATAACAAATCTATAACCTTTAACTCTCTTTTAAACAAATATATAATTAATAAACACAATAATAATAATATCATATTGGTAGTTAAAATTAAAAATTAGTAAACAATTATGTCATTTAAACAACAATAATACTCTGAATTTTGTTATTATAATCTGATCAGATGGTAAATTTTCATTTTTCCAAAATTGGGCAAATGTTATTCTCGCGGCTGTTAACACATGTAATATTAAATACTCATTCTCTTTTCCACAATTCAAGCCTAATATTCCTAGCAAACAAGAGTTCTGGTTTAAATTCTATCTGTATTTTAATCACCGCCCTGAGTCCTGCGGGAGTTCTGGTTTAAATTCTATCTGTATTTTAATCACCGCCCTGAGTCCTGCGGGAGAAGGGCGGTATATAAATTAAATTATTATTATTATTATTATTATTATTATTATTATTATTATTATTATTATTATTATTATTATTATTATTATTATTATTATTATTATTATTATTATTATTATTATTATTATCTTTTCTAGCCACATATGAATCTTAAACCACAATTTCTTAGCATTAGGGCATATCCACCAGAGATGGTAATAAGTGCCTGGTTGTTGTTTACATTTCCAACACATATTTGATACGTTTTTAAACATTTTCTCTAATCTAACTGGTGTCATGTGTTCAGCACAAGCTTTCAAGCAAGGAGTTACTCCATTCTGGGTTTGGTGCTTTTCCAATCTTTTCTCTATGAAATAGGCCTTGCACATCTTTTTCTAAGACTACTAGAGGTGGAGGGCCTACTAGAGGTGGTTCTCAACCTTCCTAATGCCGCAACCCCTGCGGGCGGGGGCAGGAGGAGGGGCGGGGTTTGCTCACTCTCTCTCTCTCTCTCTCTCTCTCTCTCTCTCTCTCTCTCTCTCTCTCACTCACTCACTCACTCACTCACTCACTTTTTCTTTTTCTCTCTCTGGCACATGTGCTCCGCCTCCTCTCCTGTGGCTGGAGTGCGTGCCGGGCAGACCAAGGGCGCACGCGGGCCGTCGCCCAGCAACCGCCTCGGCCCGGGAGTGCCACGCATGCTGGCGAGGCGCCGCCACCTGCAATTTCATCATGTGGAGGGCCGCGCCTCCCCCTCAGCCTGCCCGCCCGCCCCGCTCCATGCCGTGGTGCTTCTGCATCGTGATCGGCTGCCTCAGCAGCAGCAGCAGGAGCCACAGCGCCCGCCTCCTCAGCACCCTCCTGCCCCGCGCCTAGCTCCACGCGGCCCACCCCTCCTCCTCCGCCAGCACCCGGCCTCGCTGCCCGACCCTGCCAGACCCCGGCCTCGGCGCCAGCATGGACAGACCCGCCGCCTGGAGACGGATAGAGGAGCGGTGTCTTGGTTCCTAAGACCATCGGAAATATGTGTTTTCCGATGGTCTTAGGCAACCCCTGTGAAAGGGTCGTTCGACCCCCCAAAGGGGTCGCGACCCACAGGTTGAGAACCGCTGGCCTAGAGGGATGGAGATAGGTTTAGGAAATTTGGCTATTGTGTTCTTTCTCAAACCTACAGAAGGACACATTCAGATCATCTGCCAGTTGACGGTTCCCTTCAGTAAGGGAGGGAGGTCTGCTGTAACCAATGATGTTCTTCAACCCTCCCCACAAAGTATGTCGTTGTTTTTTTTTATGAAAAAGTAGAAAGCACCATTAACATCCGTAGATGCTTCTGCCTATGTTTCCACGATTTACACAGGAAGCCCACATAAAAGGATGTGCTAAACAATATTCCAAAAATAAAAAGTGGGACGCCTCCCTTTCTATACACAGTGGGAAGAAGGCTAACACCAGAACAAGAGATGATAAACACAGATATCTAAACATATATGATGCCAACTTGGATATATTCAATAGTAGCAGCACTTATGCTAAACACAAGCTATTAATCAGTCCCTAATTGGATGGCGAATTGTTAAAAACTGGGGGTGAGCAAATAAGGGACCCAATTTCCTAAACTGGCAACAAGCGGTCACTCTGATCACGCCATAACCATCGGAGGCCAGAGGGAGGGAGAATTGGATGAACATGAGCGGATAACATTGGCCAAATCCTTAGCCTAATTTCTTTATCCGAATTGTAATTTCCTACAGAAGAAAACAACAACCCTATTGCTCTATTAAGGGTTTTGCCTTTCCTTCAAATACATGGTCTGGACTAGTGTTTTTCAACTTTGGCAACTTTCAGATATGTGAACTTCAACACCCAGAATTCCCCAGCCAATGTTGTCTCTTATATTTGTTCAGCATTATCGGAGCATCATTCCTGAATGGAAAATGGCCAGGGAATTTCTATTGGATATTGAAAACATCTCAAAAGACTCTACAACGTAGCACTTCTACAAGGTTTCTAACAAAATTACATAGTTCTACCTGTGCAGCCAAAGAATCACGCTCTACAGTAGTTTAGCCTTTTTAATCGCTTGAAAGAATTGACTGAATTTATCTGTTCTGTATCTTCTAATTCTAGGTATATACAGGCAGATCTATTGGGAACACACAGAAAGGGTCAATAGGGAATGATGGAATAATTGACATTTGCTCTTTAAAGGTACCAGCAAAGTCAAAGTAAATAGAATTTATAAAAGACTCAAGACAATAGGGTGTCTTTTCTTTTGTCCTTTTGAATGTTAAAAGCTTCAAATGCTTGAGTCAAGAAACACCTGGAAATGTTTGGGGCACAATAAAATTCTTTATTTGTATTCTTTGTTTTATGTAACTATTTTGTGTGTGCGTTCATATCCCCAAGATAGTCGCGTATCATGGGAAGAAATTAAGACGATGCATTAAATACCAATAATAATCACCTTTCTTTCTTACCTGCAAGTAATCTGTAACGTATCATTTGCAGCTATGGTAATCATATGTTTTTGGATACTAAGAGATGGTGGATCCAATGAGCTAGATGAACCTGTAAAATGCAAATATATATATATGTATATGTATACATTTATCAGTACTGTAATTGAATATACAAAATTTCATGGACTCCAAACAATGGGAAAATACATAACAGTAGGATACAATTTATCTTCAGCCGTATTTTTAGTGTTTCAACTAGCAATCTAGACGAGTGTTTCTCAATGTTGGCAAGTTTAAGATGCATGGACTTCAACTCCCAGAATCCCCAGCCAGTTACCAAAGGTTGAGAAACATGCCCTCGGCTAACGTACCAATTATAATATAGCAATTCCTTGTTTTTAAACTAAAGCACAATTGAAACCAGAGGCTTTTTTCCTAATGGAGAGGCATCTAGAAAAAGTCACGGTAACTCAACTGCAGTGAGATTATTATATACTCAAAAGTGGATAGATTGAATACTACCCACCATGGAGAAATGGCAAATGAAGATGATGGAACTTGCAGTGGTGGCTAAATTAACTTCTTTGCTTAAAGAAAAGACCTGTATGTACCTGTATGGCTGACTAGAAATCTCTTAGAAACTTTTGCATAAAACAGAAAATAATGCACTTATCGTTTGTGGTTCTCATGATTAAAAAAAATGGATGATAGAAAAAAAGGAAGCTTTTTTGTAATCATAGAGTAAGAGATAACTTTACAAACATGCTTGCATTTGGTGCAAAGGAAATTGGAAGCTTCTTTTTTCTGTTTTTTTAATCTTTTATTTCTGCACGCTTGTCTTTTCTTTTTCTTTTTCTTTTATCTCTCTTTTTCTCTTTGTTTTGTTATTTTTAATCTACTTAAAAATTAATTATACACACACACTATATACATAAACACACACATACACACATGGAAAGACAGACAGATAGATAGGTACATGTATACATAACATACACACACTCCCATACTTATTTCTTGGGTGCAGGCTTTTAATGAACGCTGCCTTTCAGAATTACAAAACTGCATACAAAATGCATATGTTTGGGGAAATGGCCTACAAAGCTAGAAACAAAAAATCTTGCTTTTTTATGGCAGCAATGGATTATGATCACATTGTATCTGAAGGCATGGGATATGCATTAGATATGGACTAATTTGTCTACATAACCTGTTCGCTAATTTATGTCAGCAAATAAATTTAAGAGGATGCTGAATAATAGCATCCAAGGGAAAATTCCCTTTTGTCCACTGAAAGGGTTAAATTATGAAGAATGAAACATCACACTGAAATTCATGAGTGCTATCATAACAGGAAGAATGGGCAGATGGTCAGGAGCTAGCAACTCAACTCTACAATTCATACGGGCCAGGGTGGAGTTCCTGTTTGTTTGCACTTCTAACTTCAAGGTCTAGCTAAAGGATATGCGCATTGAAACACGCTGAACGTGGTTTTAATAATGATCTCATTTTTCTCAGGCATGACTTAAATGTCCCCTTAAGTTTAAAAAGAAAACCAGTTTGCTCCTTGATCAAATTAATTGAATTTGCTTGGACGGCTTCCAAATGATCTGTCCGTATAAGATTATGCTATCGAAATGAAAGCAGCCACTCTGTAATAAAAGAACTTTGCAAGACAATTGCATGAAACAATTGCATCAGTACGGGTCAAAACATTCTTCTTTTCGTTGAAATGTTTACTGTGCAACTTTAGACACATAGATATGTTAAGTATGTGCCCTTTATGCTTTTGATTTTTCGTTGTTTTTTCTTCTTTTGTAATGTTTTGTGTGGTTTTGCTTTATTTTGTCTTTTCTACTTAACTTAAGAAAAGGGATTATGCTTTCCAGCACCATCTACCAGTGGGTGGGTGGGGATTAGTAAAATGGGAAAGAGAGGTATCACAATGCAAGACCCACCCCATTTGCCTCATTTGTGTGATGTCAATGCACGTGCAAAAGTAGTGAGGCCGGCACCACACTCCTCCATCCATCACCTGCCATTTGTGACCCACTGTAGGCACCATTGTGTCCCATTGTTGTTGTTAATTGCGAAGTCGTGTCTGACCCATCGCGACCCCATGGACAACGTTCCTCCAGGCCTTCCTGTCCTCTACCATCTTCTGGAGTCCATTGAAGCTCACGCCTACTGCTTCAGTGACTCCATCCAGCCACCTCTTTCTCTGTCGTCCCCTTCTTCTATTGCCCTCCATCTTTCCCAGCATTAGGCTCTTCTCCAGTGAGTCCTTCCTTCTCATTAGGTGGCCAAAGTACTTGAGTTTCAACTTCATACAACATTGTAATGATTGTATTCTGAATGTTTATGGAGATTCTCAGTCATCCAGGTCATAGTTATCCCAAAGATGCTTTTTCAGGAGGCAACTGGACCTTTCTTGATTTTCTTTGAAGACGTTTCACTTCTCATCCAAGAGGCTTCTTCAGCTCAGCCATCCCCCACCATCCAGTGAGAGCTGAAGAAGCTTCTTGGATGAGAAGCGAAACATCTTCAAAGAAAAATAAGAAAGGTCCAGTTGCCTCGTGAAAAAGCATCTTTGGGATTGTGTTCTGAAATAAATACTTTCAGAGCGATTGTTTTCTTTATTCTGAGGACATTTCACATTTAAGAAAACTGTATTAACTGGTATTTTTAGATTTTGTTATCAGGTTACTCTCAGAGACAGAGAGCAATGCTGCTGTTGAGTTGTTATGAGTCCATCGATATGTCATGAAACTTTCTTGGCTACCGTTGCCGTTGCAAATGACAATAAGAAAGGTTTTGACCTAGTTCTGTTGCTCCTATCATATTTCCTTTTCATCACCCAAATGCCTAGAATTATAAAAAAAAAACTTACAATGAAGTCTGTTTCTATAAAGATATTTTAAGTTGTGCAAAAACAAACTTGTCCAGATATGTTAAGAGTTTGCAGATCACTAGGTTGAACGGAGATGGGATTATAAGCCTTCTGTAGAACTCAACGCTCAATTTTGACTGGAGTCCTTCTAGCTCAGGGGTCTTCAAACTTGGCCCTTTTATGACTTGTGGACTTCAACTCCCAGAATTCCTGAGCCAGCGTGCCTGGCTGAGGAATTCTGGGAGTTGAAGTCCACAAGTCATAAAAAGGGCCAAGTTTGAAGACCCCTGATTTAACATCTCACTGAAGTGCTTCAGAATATTCTTCATATCTCAGCTTGGGCAGTATTCAGTATCAAAAGAGAATAATCTTGCACAATATGGCTCAGGAAATTCTTCTCATCCTTCAACTTGAGCTCCACTCTGGATCAAGTGACCTGGCAGAAGGAGAATAGCAGCACTGATTCCTGAGCCACTGTCCAACTTCCTTTTCTATAGGGTAGCTCTGGGGCAGGAATAGGCAACCTTGGCTCTTTTATGACTCGTGGACTTCAACTCCCAGAATTCCTGAGCCAGCCATGCTGAGGGGAAAGGGAGAGGTTTCCAAGCTGAGCCATGCTGGCTCAGGGATTCTGGGAGTTGAAGTCCACCAGTCATAAAAGAGCCAAGGTTGCCTACCCCACTCTGGGGAAAATTGTTCTGGATTTCTTTTCCCCCATGGCTATTGGTCACATATGACCCGTTTTCAAACTTGGTTACATTCCAATCCCTTTTTGAAGAGTCATCTTGATGAACAGCGAGGGATTCCTAAGCACCATTATGTAATTTCTTTCCAACATTTTACTAAGCTGGAAAGAATTGCAAATGATGTTTATTTGAATTTGTTTTTCAGGCAAGGCCTTAATGCTGGAATTAACATAATCATCATTTCCACTTATGCTAAATAGATTCCTATCACATATGTTCTTTGCAAGCAAACATCCCACCGTTTGTTATTCATGTCCAAGAGAAATATTTCTGCTTTGAGAGTTTCTGGGCTATTTGAAACACATACAGTAATTTTAAACGATCTATTCTGTGCTGAATATTCTTGGCTTTTACTTATGTAAGTCTACAGTCCAAAGCACGCTTCTTTCCTAAGAAGTCCCAATGAACTCAACATGTTTAGCGTAAATCCAAATCCATGAGCATCCATCATAAGTAATTAACTATCAGCCATTCTTATACATGACCATATATTATTATTATTATTATTATTATTATTATTATTATTATTATTATTATTATTATTATTATTATTATTATTATTATTATTATTATTATGTTGGAAGGGACCTTGGAGATCTTCTAGTCCAACCCCCTGCTCAGGCAGGAAACCCTATACCATTTCAGACAAATGACTGTCCAGTCTCTTCTTAAAAATTTCCAGTGTTGGAGCATTCACCGCTTCTGGAGGCAGGTTGTTCCACTGGTTAATTGTTCTAACCATCAGGAAGTTTCTCCTTAATTCTAGGTTGCTTCTCTCCTTGATTAGTTTCCATCCATTGCTTCTTGTCCTGCCTTCAGGGCTTTGGAAAATAGCTTGACTCCCTCTTCTTTGAGGCAGCCCCTGAGAGATTGGAACACTGCTATTATGTCCCCCCTCGTCCTTCTCTTTGTTAAACTAGACATACCCAATTCCAGCAACTGTTCCTTATATGTTTTTAGCCTCCAGTCCCCTAATGTCTTGTTGATTTCACTATGCTGGTTTATGACCCTGGTGAAGATTTGATCTGATTGATTTGAATGGGGCTCATGTGCAGGTGTCACCTCTATATGTTTATCTGGCAGCAGAATTTTAACACAGCTCTGAGTTGTCTCTTTCATTACAAGTGGATTTTGAGGTTTATGCTAGTAATAAACAAGAAGCCCACATTCTCCTTTATTCATTTCAAGACAATTTTGAAAAACAAGCATTCACTGATCTTTCAGTCTCTACCCCAAAGGTGCTTTTTCAAGAGGCAACAGGACTGACTTTGTTTTTTCTTGAAGACATTTCGCTTCTCGTACAAGAACTGAAGAAGCTTCTTGGATGGGAAGAGAAACGTCCTCAAGGAAAAACAAAGAAAGTCCAGTTAGCTCTTGAAAAAGCATCTTTGGGACAACCATGATCTGGGTGACTGAGAATCTCGCGTAGACACGTTGAGTCTCTACCTATCAAGCTAACAAAGCATATCTCTCCTACACCACATAATTACAGGTAATCCACAACTGAGCCCAAAATTTATGTTGTTAAGTGAATTTTGCCTCATTGTACGACTTGCCTTGCCACATTTGTTCAGTGAATCACTGTAGTGGCTAAGTTAGTAGACCGTTGGCTAAATGAATCCGGCTTCCCCACTGACTTGGCTCGTCGCAAAAGGGGATCATGTGACCCCAGGACGCTGCAACCGTCATAAATGTGAGTGAGTTGTCAAACAGCCGAATGTAAATCACATGACCATGGAGATGCTACAATGGTCATATGTGTGAAAAATGGCCCTGTCGCTTTTTTCAGTGCTGTTGTAACTTTGAACAGTCACTAAACAAACTATTGTAAGTCCAGGACTAGGTGTATTTGCTATTCAGGGCATAGAAAGCCCCTGAAACAGTCTTTAGTCCAGATATGTCAAACACAAGGCCCGGGGGCCGGATGCAGCCCGCAAAGTGGTTTCATGTGGCCCGCAAAGCCATCCTGGAAACAGTGAGGGAACGGCCCCCACTGTCTTGGCCCTGGCCCAGGGCGGCCGGGAGCCAATGTACAATTTTGTGGTGGCCATCTATGCTGAAATGCATTCAGTATTTGCTCCACAAGGCCGTCTGGAAACAGCGAGGAACCAGCCCCTGACGTGTTGGCCCTGCCCCCTGGGTGCATGCTGGGGAGGTGTCACTCTTTGTGAGGAATAAAGAAATGCATCATCGCTTGGAAGTGGTCCTGGTCCCACCCTCTTGTGCCAGAGACCCTCAGATCTGTCCCACTCCTGCCCAGGCCCCCACAGGCACCATTGACGCGAAGGATGTAGAGCTGGCCACGCCCACCCAATAGGCCACACCTATTCCATCCACGCCCTCAGTAGGCTGCACCCACCCTGGCCACACCCACCTGCCCCGAGGGCAACCGCAATGCTGATGCGGCCCTCAATGAAATTGAGTTTGACATCCCTGCTTTAGTCCTTCACATTCTTGGCAGCATCAACATTTTGCTATTTCCATACAATATCCACTCCTTCCTTAGCCTGAATAATTAAATACCACCTGTAGTGACTACCAGGCTGTATCCATGGATTTTTCTTAAAGAACAACTAAGCCTTTTTGCCTGTGGCATGATTTTAATGACTGGTAGTTTATAACATTGACCTTTGTTTATTTGGAAACGAAGATTATGGATATGGATTACTGTCTTACCGTCATTGTGAAGTTTACATATTAATCTTCTACTATGTTAAAGAACTACTAAGAACAAGCAATGCACTCGTTTATTCTCTTTGTCATGGACAGGTTTTTGGGAACTGAAGACAACCGGAAATTCCAACCGGCGAAAAATTCCATTGGACAGAATCGATAGGAATTGGACTCTCTGGATAGAAATCATAAAATATGCATTTCTTTATAAGCCGGCCTTCCATCAGAGCCTTCTGATCTAGCATATAACAGAATAACAGAGTTGAAAGGGACAGTGGAGATCTTCTAGTCCAACCCCCTGCTCATATTGTAGCTCTCACTCCAGATAACATCGTTTCTCAGTCCAGATAAACCTTTAATCAAACTTCAGCAGAGAATTTGGGAATTAGATCTATAGAATGACAAGGCCAAAGTCATCCATCCCATCTAGAAAGAGTACAGAGAAGAGCAACAAAGATGATTAGAGGTCTGGAGGCTAAAACATATAAGGAACGGTTGCTGGAATTGGCTATGTCTAGTTTAATGAAGAGAAGGACGAGGGTGGACATGGAGCAGTGTTCCAGTATCTCAGGGGCTGCCCCAAACAAGAGGGAATCAAGCTATTCTCCAAAGCACCTGAAGGCAAGACAAGAAGCAACGGATGGAAATTATTCAAGGAGAGAAGCAACCTAGAACTAAGGAGAAACTTCCTGACAGTTAGAACAATTAACCAGTGGAACAACCTGCCTCCAGAAGCGGTGAATGCTCCAACACTGGAATTTTTTAAGAAGAGACTGGACAGCCATTTGTCTGAAATAGTATGAGGTTTCCTGCCTGAGCAGGGGGTTGGACTAGATGACCTCCAAGGTCCCTTCCAACTTTATTATTATTATTATTATTATTATTATTATTATTATTATTATTATTATTATTATTATTATTGCTACTACTACTGCTACTACTATTATTAATAATAGTAGTAGTAGTAGTAGTAATATGATGATGATGATGATGATGATGATGATGATGATGATGATGATGGTACATTTGCAGGTTCTCCATGGACAATTCCTTGCTAGTTCTCTAACATCCAACTTATTTCGCCTAAGAGATGCTTTCCTTGGCCTCACTTGGCACACCATCTACTATGGAGATTATATTAGTCTCCCGTATTGCAAACATAAACAGGCCTCCTCAGCAACAGAGGCTGAGTGAGTAGTCCAAATATTTTGTTACATGCCCCTTGTACCTCCCGTGGCATCTGGCGTTCATAAATCCAATTATCCGAAATGTTCATCTTCTTTCTGAACAAGAGATTACCATTTTCTTCCTGCAAACCTAACTTAAGACTATCAAAGTTGCCAACTTTCTTGCACTACCTATGGGTTGCAAAAACTGGATTAATAAACTTATCTCTTTGTTCATTATTTCAAGTTCATGGGTTGGTTTGCTTTTCTGTATGTTTAAAGTTGCATTTTGGTTTTATTGGTCTGAACCCCCATATAAAATGAAACAAAAGTAAGCCTTCCCTCCTATCTGGTATACTCTTAAATGCCCTGGACTACAACTGCCATATTTAGCAGCATGATGATAATTATATGAGATTTTGGGCAACAATATTTTGGCCTAAACAACGTTTAATTGTGCTTCCCCAGCGGTGGACTCACATTTTGTGCACCCCACTTCCATTGCTACAGACACCCTTATAATCTGCAAATGAGCATTGTCACCCTTTTAATTATTTCCTTTAGCTTGTTTTGCTTCAAAAGTGTCTCCAGTCGCTGTGCAAGGGAGAGATTACACCTTTCCCCAAGGCCCGCAGGGGTAGGCAACCTTGGCTCTTTTATGACTTCAATTCCCAGAATTCCTGAGCCAGCATAGCCTCCATTTCTCCTCAGCATGGCTGGCTCAGGAATTCTGGGAGTTGAAGTCCACGAGTCATAAAAGAGCTAAGGTGGCCGACCCCTGCCCAAGGGATTACAATCCAAAATTTCCACATTTTTCTTTCTTTAACTCCGAAGTGGATGTCCCCTTTCCTTACTCCTTCCATCCACTACTCCCAACGTGCATCTGGCTGTGGAGGGGATAGCTCAGGAAATGTGTGACTTTTCAGCAACAGCTAATCCGGCTTCCTGTAGGTGAGGGAATTTTTCCTTGTTGACTCAATTGAAAAGAAAGGAGGTCGGCCTCCTCTCCAAAGATCTCCTAGCAGGGACCGCAAACTGAAAACTTTTGAAATGCCGAAGAGCTTATCGGTCTACCCTACAGAAAGTCTGGCAGCCTGGCAGGTCTCTTGCCCAGGGCTCCCCTTCCTGTGGGAATTCTGATATCTACACACCGGCCTGGTTTTCTGCGTTATTCCACAACTGTGTGCGATACACTCCAGGGCCGTCTCCTGTGACTTGCTTCTCCCACTAGAGCAGGGGTAGGCAACCTTGGCTCTTTTATGACTCGTGGACTCCAAGAATTCCTGAGCCAGCATGGCTCAGCTTGGAAACCTCTCCATTTCCCCTCAGCATGGCTGGCTCAGGAATTCTGGGAGTTGAAGTCCACGAGTCATAGAAGAGCCAAGGTTGCCTACCCCTGAGCAGAAAATGCTAAAATGTTAGTACAGGTAGTCCTTGACATCCAACGATTCACTTAGTGACCGTTCAAAGTTACAAAGTTACAACGGCAATGAAAAAAGTGACTTACGACCATTTTTCAGTTACAGCCTTTCCAGCATCCCCACGATCACGTGATCAAAATCCAGATGCTTGGCATCTGGTTCATATTTACGACCGTTGCTGTGTCCCAAGGTCACGTGATCCCCTTTCACGACCTTCTAACAGGCAAAAAGTCAAAGGGGGGGGGGAGCCAGAGGCACTTATCCTTGTGACTAACCTAACTGTGGGAAGGACGGTCGTAAAATGGGGCAAAACCCACTTAACAAATGTCTCACTTAGCAACAGAAACGTTGGGCTCAATTGCGGTGGTAAATGGAAGGCTACCTGTGTTATTTTACAGCAGAGAAGTAAAATGCTTTTTGCAACCCAAAGAGAACATCAAAAGATGGCCCAAAACAGGATCAGGGGAGATCGCTAGGCAGACCAACCCACAAACACACCCCCAATTCTCTTCTTGAGCGATTGCAAACGCTGGCAACTATAAACACTCATTTTATTCCTTTGACTGTTACAGGTTGAATATTTCATTAAAGATGAAATGGTGCTGACTCTGGAAATGCACCAACGGGCATTTCCCTCTGGCAGCACCAAGTTGGAGACAATTCAGACCCACTGAGAGAAAATGCTAGAGTTATAACGCTTTTATCCCTACTGTTAAGAAAATGGACTTACATTATTGGGAACGGATAAGAGATTGGATACAGGAGATAACTGAGATACAAATGGATTTCAAACCAGAAATATTTCTTTTGGGCATAATAAATTTAAAGATGGAAAAACAACTCCAACACATCATTATACACATATTGACTGCAGCTCATATAGCATATGCGCAATGTTGGAAGAGTGAAAATATTCCTACAAATGATATGATTATGTATAAAATCTTGGAATGCGCAGAAATGAACAAACTTACGTTAGAATTAAAAGACAAGGAGACGTCAGAATTTTATGAAATTTGGAATAAATGTTATAATTGGCTAGAACAGAGAAAGAAAAAGACACAATTATTGATGTACATAAAATGTAAATAAGATGTAAAGAATATTTAAAATGTAAAGCACTGTTCTGTTAGAAGAAAAGATTTATGTTTATGTAGTTTTTGGTGTATGGTGTATAGTGAAAAATAAAAAAAATTTAAAAAAAAAGAAAAAGAAAATGGACTTACATGTTAATTATCTGTCAAGAATGACGTGAATCTCAGGCTAGAGTTTATGGTTTTGAGGTTGTTTTTTCACCTTTTCTGTCTCTAATAACACAACAATTATTTATTCAAATAATAATTTATTCAGTTATTATTTTATGTCCTGGATTTATCTCTCACCTCTTCTTCAGAGCAGCTCTACCCCCACTACAACAACCCTCTGAGGTAGACTGGCTGAGAGAGAAAGAAACTCCTCCAAAGTCAGTGAGTTTCCAAGATGTCGTGTGAATCTGAACTCGGCTCTCCCAGCATCAAGCCCAACATCTTAATCTCTCACGACAACAGGATCCATAATTCACGACCCACCTCCCCACCCCCAATCCTGCCCCAGCGGAAAATCTAGACCACCGTGATGTTTTCTTTGCCCCAGTTTCCCCAACCTGGCGCCCACCAGATGCCCAAGAGTGGCGGCCGGCTGGTTGCTGGGTCTCCCGTCCCTTTAGAGTACAGGTAGTCCTTGACTTACGACCTCAGCTGAGCCCCAAATTTCTCTTGCTAAGTCAGACATTTGTTAAGCCAGTTTTTGCCCCATCTGACGAACTTCTTGCCACAGTTGTTAAGCGAATCACTGCAGATGTGGAGTTGGTAAGATGGTCGTTAAGCGAATCTGACTTTCCCCCCCCATTGACTCCGCTTGTCAGAAGGTCTCCAGAGGGGGGGGAATCGCCTGACCGGAGAAGACTGCCTACGTCATAAGTGTGAGTCCTTTGCCAAGCGTCTTGAAGGTTAATCCCGTGACCACGGGGATGCAGCCACGAGTCCCGAGTGCGAAAAGCAGTCGTAAGCCCTTCTCTGCAGTGCCGTTGCAACTTTGAACGGTCACTAAGCTGAGCTGTTGTTAGGGTTGCCAGGTCTGCTTCCAAAAAATAGCGGATAAGCCGGGGGGGGGGTGTTTAAGTAGTAAAAAAAGTAGACTGTACAGCTTTAGATTACGTACCATTTCATCATAAAGCTTTTGAATAAAAAAAAAATGCCCACTATTTTGTGAAAAAAAATAGTGAACATAATGTGAAAAAAAGTGGACTGTCCGCTCAAATAGTGGACACCTGGCAACCCTAGCTGTTGTAAGTCGAGGACTACCTGTAATTTATTTAGCTGGCTAGCAAATTTCATACGGCTGGCGGTGTAATAACCACAGTGACAACCAAAACAGCATCCCCATCAATAAAACACTTCAGTACAAAAAAAAATAAAATAAAAAATAAAAACAGAGAAAGACCCAAGCGCTCTCCCAGCGGATCTCAGGCGGTCCTTTCCCATCCCGGAATCCCGCGGGAGAACCTATTTCCAACCCAACCCAACCCAGCCGGATCGATCCGACCCCTGCCTGGATCCGGTTAATGGCCAAGCGGGACAGAACGGACCGACCCTTCCCCGTGCTTTTCCCTAGCTTGACCCGCAACCTTCCCCTAAAAGCCCCGGTCGTTCCCACGGGGCGCGCCTTCTTACCCGAATCCCCCAGGCAGGGCTGGGCGGCCAAGCAGAGCGCGAGAAACAACCCCGCTCCGGCCGCGAATTCCATCGCAGGAGGCGGAACGAGGCCCCGCGGATTTCAGCCCAGCCTTCAGATGGGAAGCTGAGGGTCGGATCCCACGGAAAGCCCGCGCCAAAGCCCCGGCCGACGCGCTCCTCCTTCCTCCAGCGAGAGGCGTTTGGTCAAGCGAAGCCTTGCCCGGGCGCTTCTTGTTTCGGAAGGGGGAGGAGCTCGGCGGGGAAGCCCCGCCCCGGCCTCCCTTCTTCAGGTGGTCTCTGGGGGGCGGGTGGTCTACCTGGAGTCTGGACTTCTCAGGCCGGACGTCCTTTTCTCATAGATGCTCCAGCCATTATTTGCTTGAGGTCAGAGTGGGCTTCTGATCCTCTCCAGACACAGCCATTAAGGAAGCGGGAGAATTTTTTTTAAAAAAGTAGTGTGTTGAAAGGAAGACAGATTATGGGGAGTTTTGTCTGAGGCCTGAGGACTCAATTATAGGGAAGACAAAAAAAAAAAAAACTTAGCTAAGTCAGGGGTAGGCAACCTTGGCTCTTTTATGACGCGTGGACTTCAACTCCCAGAATTCCTGAGCCAGCATGGCTGAGCATGGAAACCTCTCCCTTTCTCCTCAGCATGGCTGGCTCAGGAATTCTGGGAGTTGAAGTCCACCAGTCATAAAAGAGCCAAGGTTGCCTACCCCTGGTTTAGACTGAGGGTAGGCAACCTTGGCTCTTTTATGACTCTGGACTTCAACTCCCAGAATTCCTGAGCCAGCATGGCTGAGCATGGAAACCTCTCCCTTTCCCCTCAGCATGGCTGGCTCAGGAATTCTGGGAGTTGAAATCCATGAGTCATCAAAGAGCCGAGGTTGCCTACCCCTGGTATAGACTGAGAGTAGGCAACCTGGGCTCTTTTATGACTCATGGACTTCAACTCCCAGAATTCCTGAGCCAGCATGGGGGAACTACGGCCCCCTCATGACTCGCGGATTTCAACTCCCAGAATTCCTGAGCCAGCATGGGGGAACTATGGCCCCCTCATGACTCGCGGAATTCAACTCCCAGAATTCCTGAGCCAGCATGGGGGAACTATGGTCCCCTCATGACTCATGGATTTCAACTCCCAGAATTCCTGAGCCAGCATGGCTCAGCTTGGAAACCTCTCCCCTTTCCCCTCAGCATGGCTGGCTCAGGAATTCTGGGAGTTGAAGTCCACGCGTCATAAAAGAGCCAAGGTTGCCTACCCCTGAGCTAAGGGAATATCTTTCGAGAGCACTGTTTTTTTTCAAATTCAGCAAGTTTAAGATGCATTGGACTTCTACTCCCAGAATTCCCCAGCCATGGAGAATTCTGGGAATGGAAGTCCAATGCAGCTTAAACTTGCTGAGCTTGAGAAAGAGCCTTTTACAGGTAGCCCTCTGCTTGCAACAGTTCATTTAGTGACTCTTCGAAGTTACAACGGCACTTGAGAAAAGGGACTGGCGACCATTTTTCACACCGGTGACTGGTTTACATTCGGATGCTTGACAACTGACTCGCATTTATGACGAGCAAAGACAATGGAAAAACCAGATTCACTTACCGTAACAGCCATGTTACTAATTTAAGAACTGCAATGCTTCACTTAACAGGTGGAGAGAAACGTCATAAAACAGGGCAAAGTACGCTTAACCAATTTCTCACTTAGCAACATAAAGTTTGGGCTCGTGGTTTTGAGCTTTAACATCAGGCTGCCCTAGTTTGCAGCTGTGTGGTCACTGAGTGTATTTGGAAGTAAGGAAGAGTAAGACAATTCCATCTAGTTTTCTCGATAATAACTGGGTGTATTGTCAGGATTCCCACCCTATATTTAATCAGCTGCCCTTTGCACCCTATTAGTATACATAACAGCGCCATAAAATCCGTCATAAAAAATAAACATCACACTGTATCCAGAACTAAATCCAAGATGAAGGCAAGAAAAACAGAATATTTAATAATAAAAACATTTCACAGAGAGAAGCAGCCACAAAATGATTAGATATAAAAAAGTAGGCAACAGTAAACTTTGTAACACAAAGAAGTTTCTGATGCCAACACTTGGCAAAGCTTTCATCATTCCTGACCAAATTCCTTCAGACAGGTTAATGTTCTAATTTATCAACTTTCTGGCACTCCAGCTTTCAAGACTGATGTAACATTTAAAATAGCTGGGTCAGACTATCAGCCAAATAAAAGCACACACACTATGTATGTTTGTGTGTGTGTGTCCAATCAGTCTTAGTTCGGACGCCATCTATGCTAAATGTTCAACTTTTTCCAAATTAATTAAAATTTAACCAACCAGCCAAAGTCAGCCTTCATAAGCCCATCTTATAAAAGAAATGTAAATATTTTTCTAATATTGTGGAATTAGGTATGTATTCCACTCCAATTCAAGTTGATCAATGGTATGAAATTAGCAGTTGCAATATTCTAATGAGTTCAGATGGTTTCTCTAGGTAATGACTATAGCACATTTTGCATCCAAACCTTGCAGGCTTGAATGTTTCATTTAGAATTCCAATCTTGTCAGTCCCATAATTTCCATTTCCGAACATACCTCTCCCCAGTTTTAGTGTCCAACAACAGTTTATCAGCCATATTCCTTACTTATTTTGGCTGGTTTAGGAGATGCTTTACTTGATCTGGGATTCTTTGCTAATTTGCCTTTCTTTGTTCATTCCACAAAACAACAAATGTGTTCTTTGATTCGAAAAAGACAAAAACCATGTCAACCATGTATTATGGTATACAATTTAGGGTAGCATAACAGCAACTCCTTGAAATCGATAGATTTGGATCACAAGGACAGGAAAGCGGTGCAGAGAGTGGTGAGGATGGCCGAAAAGATCACTGGCAGTTCCTTCCCTCCCATCCAGGACGTAGCACAGAAGCGTTGCTTGATCAGGGTCCATAAGATCATCTGGGACACTACACATCCTCTTCACAACCTGTTTTTCTTGTTACCTTCTGGGAGGAGGCTTCGTGGTATCCGAAGCAGAACATCCAGATTCAGCCATAGTTTCATTCCATACAGCATTAACCTTGTGAACTCTCAAGCTTCCTCCTTCCGTTATATATTCAAGATGGGCAGCATTTAATATTTATTTGTTACGTATATGTAGGGGTGTGGGTCTATACATATGTTGTACATAGTATGTTTAGGTGTGTGTCATGCATCTGTTTCACTTTG
This sequence comes from Protobothrops mucrosquamatus, assembly GCF_001527695.2. Lineage (NCBI taxonomy): Eukaryota > Metazoa > Chordata > Lepidosauria > Squamata > Viperidae > Protobothrops > Protobothrops mucrosquamatus. The sequence goes on from NW_015388624.1 coordinate 123,628, forward strand.
AGAGCGGGCAACTAAATTTCATTTTTGATGTGTGCCATTGTGCCCACAGTAAAAAAAAATGACAATAAAGGTTATCTTATCTTATCTTATCTTATCTTATCTTATCTTATCTTATCTTATCTTATCTTATCTTATCTTACCTTACCTTACCTTACCTTACCTTATCTTATCTTATCTTATCTTGTCTACAAGACCATGAAACTGCTCTTTCGGGTAGGAAAAAGTCTAAAGGTGTTTCAAGATGTGATTTTTTTATCCTTCCATGACCCTGCCTTGCATTGATTGCATTCGATGGGTGTCTTGAGAATGTGATCTTCCATTAGGTGGGGTCTTTCATTGACCACTTCTTCCACTATTCTAATAAAATCAATATCATAATTGGTTGGGAAGAAAAAAAAAGACAGAGCTTCACGAGCTGCTGAGAGATTTTTATTTGAAAACAACTTAATAGGGATTTTCAACCAAGGCTGCCTAATGATGATGATGATGATGATGATGATGATAATGACAGTATCCACAATGGCGCAATCAAAGCTCTGTCTGATTTTTATGTGAGTTGCACAGAGCTTCGATTGCATCATTGTGGCTGTACCATTTTTTTTTACTTTTTTGACCATATCTTGCAGATATGGCCCAGATATCGGCTTTGGGAAGAAGTTGGGGAGAATCTTTTGTCTGTGTAATATGCTGTGTTTCTTGGTGATCAAAATCTCAATCACAGCAATGCAGAAAAGAGGGGAAATGAGTGGGAAATGCTCTCGGGAATCTACAGGAAACGAAAAAAAGGCTGACCCTTCTCACACCTCTTCCCCTCCTGCTGCTCCCGATTCTGTCACGATTTCTCTTTCCTGGTCTGCTGGGGGAACACCCCCCCCCCCCCACAGACAGCCTGATGGAAGGAGTCTGGCTTCAGCAGGAGCCAGCAGAAGCAGGCCTGTTAACAAGCTGCCTTTTGTTTCCTTAATTGTTGAAAATAAGAAGAAATTCCTGACCCCAAAAGCCCTGTCATATAGTCAGATTTATCACTTCTGCAGCCAGTGGGCAATACAAATATTGTTTCACTTGAAACTGCAGAATAATCTGACTTCAAAAAAAAAGGGGGGGGAGCAGTATCGTTATTATTTTTCCCTGGCATTAGGCACAAGGTCTCGTTGATTAATCAGAACATCAACTTGGAAGCCTGGAAGAACATAAAGAGCACTAAGCTGGTCTAAAATGAGAATCCAGAAGAACAATAAGAAACATTTGAGGATCACACTGAATGTTATTATTTCTGTCTTCTTGTTTTTAACTATCCTGCTCAGTCTTGTAGTATCTGCAAATCCAATGAAGATCCCCTCCACCTCTTCATTCAAATCAAGAATACCAATTCAGGACTGCTTTGTATGCTTCCTCTCTCCAATATAATAATAATAATAATAATAATAATAATAATAATAATAATAATAATAATAATAATAATAATAATAATAATAATAATAATAATAATAATAAGAAGAAGAAGAAGAAGAAGAAGAAGAAGAAGAAGAAGAAGAAGAAGAAGAAGAAGAAGAAGAAGGAAGAAGAAGAAGAAGAAGAAGAAGAAGAAGAAGAAGAAGAAGAAGAAGAAGAAGAAGAAGAAGAAGAAGAAGAAGAAAAAGAAGAAGAAAAAAA
>NW_015388624.1:125290-160528 GCF_001527695.2 Protobothrops mucrosquamatus
TAACAATTGTCGATAAGAAAGACAAAAAAGTCTGGATAGTGGACATGGCAGTGCCTGGAGACAGCAGAATAGATGAGAAAGAACTGGAGAAGATAACAAAATACAAAGACCTACAAATAGAAATAGAAAGACTGTGGCAAAAGCAAGCAAGGGTAGTACCAATAGTAATAGGCGCCTTGGGTGCAATCCCAAAACAACTGGAGCACCACTTGGACACCATTGGCATTGACAAATTAGCCATTAGTCAATTGCAAAAGGCAGCCTTACTAGGAACTGCTTCCATCCTGCGACGATATCTGTAATACCATCAAAGATCCATATCTGCCTATCCCAGGTCCTGGGTAAGGACTCGATAGGTAGACAAAATGCCAAATCCAGTCTGAACATCTGGCTGACTGTGCAATGATCCATAATAATAATAATAATAATAATAATAATAATAATAATAATAATAATAATAATAATAATAATAATAATAATAATAATAATAATAGCGCAAACTGATTACAAAGCTAGACATGACCGAGTTGCTAAATTAATCCACTGGGCATTGTGTAAAAAATACGACTTGCCTGTGTCCAAAAAGTCATGGGAACATAGGGTGGAAAAAGTTGTTGAGAATGAGAGGGTGAAGATCTTGTGGGACTTTTGAATAGAGACAGATCACCATTTGGAGCACAACACGCCAGATATTGTAGAGAACCGAAGCATACAGCTGATTGATATCACTGTACCAGATGCCAGAGTCGAAGAAAAAGAACTGGAAAAAATTACGAAATATCGCGACCTGGCCATCGAAACTGCGTGATTACGGATGAAACGTATAACAGTGGTACCCATTGTCATCAGGGCACTTGGAACTATGTCCAAAATATTTCAAAAAACTGCAGCTTCCTGCAATAACTCCAGCAATGCTACAAAAAACTGCGCTACTTGGAACATCTTACATTTTAAGGAGGTACCTGGTTGATACCTAGGATGCTGGTAGCAACCCGTGTCAACCATCAGCGCCAGCCAATTTGAATGTTCAGTTGACTGAGGTTCATGTCTAATGAATAAAAGATGATGATGATGAGGAGGAGGAGGAGGATGAGGATGAGGAGGAGGAGGAGGAAGAGGAGGAGGAGGAGGAGGAGAGGGAGAGGGAGAGGGAGAGGGAGAGGGAGAAGGAGAAGGAGAAGGAGAAGAAGAAGAAGAAGAAGAAGAAGAAGAAGAAGAAGAAGAAGAAGAAAGAAGAAGAAGAAGAAGAAGAAGAAGAAGAAGAAGAAGAAGAAGAAGAAGAAGAAGAAGAAGAAGAAGAAGAAGAAGAAGAAGAAGAAGAAGAAGAAGAAGAAGAAGAAGAAGAAGAAGAAGAAGAAGAAGAAGAAGAAGAAGACGACAACTGGATAGTGGCAGTGCCTGGAGACAGAATAGAACAGAAAGAACTGGAGAAGATAACAAAATACAAATACCTACAAATTGGTCTTAATTTAATTGTGCCATTTTTGCTGATTTTTATACTATTTTTTTCCTCTTATTCTTTAGATGTGTGCAAATATGTCCAAAAATATACATTTTACATTAAAAAAAGTATTATTATCTTTAACATCTATCACTAATCTCAGTTCATTCTAAGATTTGGCATTTGTAACACCAGAAATAAGAGTTCCAGGCTTTTTTACTTGAACTCTTCTTTTCTAACCTGTCTCGCTTCCTTTTCTTCTATGTGCCCTTTTTTGTGTTTTTAGTTCTATATTAAGTCCCTTCTATGGTCACCTTGGTTTCTCCTGTTGTTCTCAATTTTCTTTCCTTATTGGAATTGCTCACCATTGTGTCTTGGTAGTCTTATTCCATCTTGGGTTCACTTTCCCATTAATTTCTTCTGCCAAGGGATCTTAGTAATTGCTATTCTGAGCATAGTGAAATCAGCTTGGTCCAAGATAAGCATTTGACTATGTTCTGGTTTCATTTTCCCTAAAAATCAAGAATTGCAGCATTATCTGGGATTCCCCCTCCCATACACAATGTTCCTGTTTCTTCCTTTGCTAATCTTCTAATTTTTTTATTAAATATATTACAAAAAAGAGTATAAAAGAGAGAATTAAAATACAAGTAAAAACTGTGAAATACCAATAAATGCACAAGAGATCTAGAACGTTTTGGAAAATACTTTTTGCATATAGCATTAGTTACTTTTTAATTATAAAATATATCATCTTTTTTTAAAAAAAAACCTAGGAATCACTATTAAGCTTTTTAATTTATTTTTATTATTTACTTATTTATAATTAAAATTGTATTCAGCCTGATTCACAACATCAAAACAAAGAAATTTTACATAGAACCAATTCAGCTCAGGATACGTATCAGAAGCTACCTCACTGAGTAAACCGGACCAAGAAATCAACTCTAGGATACGGCAACATCCAAGTACCACCAGTTGCCTAGCAAGGTGTCAAAAACTTGACCCAAAAAAAAAAAAAGGAAAAAAAGTGATAAAGTACAGGTAGTCCTCGACTTACAACAGTTTGCTTAGTGACTGTTCGAAGTTATAATGGCACTGAAAAAAGTGCCCCCCAAGCCACAGCTGAGCAAGACACCTGCCTGCCCGCCCAGCGGTGCTCTTCCTCCTGTCCGAGGTTTTCATTGAGCATTTCGTTTGAGGATTGGCAGCGGGGGTGGGATGGGGGGGTGTTTGGTTTTTATTCCCCCCGTCTGCTGGGTGGTTGCAACAGGTTTTGGTCACTTCACATGAGCCTGGGACACTGTGACCGTCATAAATATGAATCAGTTGCCAAGCATCTGAATATAAATCACAAGACCCTGGAGATGCTGCAACATTCCAGCTGATTGGTGCTTCTTCTGGGCTCAACAGAAGCACCAGGATCAGTGCTGCTTTCCAGCTGGAGCCTGGCGCTGATCCTGGCGCTTCCACTGAGCCCTGACAGCCCCGAAGAAGCGCCGATCAGCTGGAAAGCGGCACTGATTCTGGTGCTTCCGCTGAGGCCTGACAGCCCTGCAGCTCCAGCCGTCTCTCGCTCAGGCATGTGCGGTGCTGCCACTGGTTCAGCTCATTCCCCTCCCCCGCTACCACTTTTCTAGGATGGTCACGTACCATCTGCCAGGTGCCAATGTACCACAGGTGGTACCTGTACCACTGGTTGAAAAGCCCTGGTCTATGTGCTTTCACAGAGTTTCCTCACCTCAGCTACAGTATGTCAGAGTCATTAAAATCTCCCATCGTGATGACTTCATAGCCTGCTGATATTTAGCATTGAGCGTATGAATATCTGGCTTTATCCATATTGCAGTCTTCAATCAATCAGAATAGAGCTGGAAGGGATCTTGGAGGTCTTCTAGTCCAGCCCCCTGCTCAAGCAGGAGTCCCTATATCAGTGGTGGCGAACCTATGGCACACGTGCCAGAGGTGGCACTCAGAGCCCTCTCTGTGGGCACGTGTGCCATCGCCTCAGCCCCGACTCCCCCGCTCCTCACCAGCAGCCCCCAGGAGGAGAGTCACCCCCAGGTGCAGCTTGCGCGGAGCAGCGCAGCCAAGAACATAGAAGTCGGGCAGACTTTAACAAGACTCTGCCCTCATGCCCCGTCGTGCGCAGATGATGCTGCAGGGTGTGGGCGGAGGGCGTGGCCGCCATGGTGCTGCTGGGCCACCTGGGCGATCTGCGGCAGGCTATGGAGGCGGTGGTGGCCCTGCGGGCAGGCGGGGGGTGGATCAGGGGGCAGGGTGGGGGCGGGGTTGGATCGGGGCGGGGCGGGTTTTGGGCACTCGGTCTCTAAAAGGTTCGCCATCACTGCCCTATATCATTTCAGACAAATGGCTGTCCAGTCTCTTCTTAAAAAGCTCAAGTGATGAAGCTCCCACAAGGTCTGAAGCCACAGTGTTCCACAGGTTAATTGTCCTCACTATTAGGAAGTTTCTCCTTAATTCCAAGTTGCATCTCTCCTTGAATTAATTTCCACCCATTGTTTCTTCTTTTAAGTTCAAGCTGTTATTCTCCATTTGGTTGGGATTGGCTGGAGACAGGAAAGGACTTCCCTACCAACAACATCCCTCAGATTTCCTAGTAATCTCCCTCCAAATATGAACCGGATCGTATGTAGCTTTTTCAAGAGCAGCCAGTATGAAAAAAAAAAGAAAATAAATAAATTAACAATGGAAAGCAAATAAGAATAATTAATATAATCACATACTAATAGCAAGAAGGTTTGCTCCCTGTGGCATCACACCCATTGGTGGGATTCAAATAGGTGAACAATCGGTTCTCTGTGTGGATGCCGCTTCCGGAAGTCCGTTCTGGGCCTGGGCAACAAAAAATTAGCTACTGGTTCTGCCGAACTGGTGTGAACCGACTGAATCCCACCACTGATCCCACCACTGATTTAGATAAAGTTTGGAGTGTTTTGTAGCCTGCCTGGTTTTGTTCACATGCTTATGGCCCTCGCTTTGACTTTTTTTGACCGCCTTCCTCCATGGACACCCCTGCTTTTCATGATGCAGTTGAAGAGAAGCCCAGAAATTAAAGTCATGCTATCCTATTATCAACTGTCAGGCTGCCTTATTTTCTTTTCAGAATGCACTAGAAAAAAATGAAAATTACTCTATATTCTTAAAAAGCTAGAGAGTCAGTCTTAGAAAAGTATCATGCCATGATCATTGTTGGGATAGACCAGAAATGGTTGGATGGTCAAAGCCTACTCATAAATCCATCGGTTCTTGTTGTTGTTGTTGTTGTTAGTTGCAAAGTCGTGTCCAACCCATCGCGACCCCATGGACGTTCCTCCAGGTCTTCCTGTCCTCTACCATCTTCTGAAGTCCATTTAAGCTCACGCCTACTGCTTCAGTGACTCCATCCAGCCACCTCTCTGCTTTTTAGTATGCTGTCTAGATTTGCCATAGCTTTCCTCCCCAGGAGCAAGCATCTTTTAATTTCTTGGCTGCAGTCCCCATCTGCGGTGATTTTGGAGCCCAGGAAGATAAAATCTGTCACTACCTCCATTTCTTCCCCATCTATTTGCCAGGAATTGAGAGGGCCGGATGCCATGATCTTGGTTTTCTTAATGTTGAGTTTCAAGTTTCAGTGTATCCATCGGATGCACTGTTAAAATATTCGTGGCTTTTTTCAAACCAAGTTGCTTCCTTATTCTTCAGCTTGGAGGGCATACAACACTGTACCCGTGAGTAGCTTGAAAAACTGGAAAGTTGGCCTTTTAAATATCTTCTGTGAGAAAGTGGATTTTTCTCTGCCTTTTCACTTCAGATACATTAAAAGTGATCTTAGCTGGTTATGCTACATAGTAGAATATTCAGGGGAAAAAATAGGATACATCTGCAGATTTCGGAGAATACTAACATTAGTTCAGGGAGCACAATCTTTAGGGGGGGAAATTAGTAAGATCACACACGATCACACACACACACACACACACACACTTAAAAAAATAACTAAGATAGGACTCACTCTGCAATGGACTATTCTGAACGATGATGCATCCAGCATTGTATCATTATGATTACAAATCACACATGTGATTTGAATCATTGAATTCACAATGATTGCAATATATTGCTTTTAAGAGACTATGAAAATCAATCCCCAAGAGCTTCCACTGGGTTATGTATTTCCTTTCCTTTTGGCAGGTGTTAAATTGCATTTATCATTAAATGGTTGCCTTTATTGTCATAGATAATAGCCTTGAGTATCATTCATTTAAAGAAAAGCACATATACAGACATAATTCAGGTATAGAAGAGCAAGGAGAATGGGCTTTAAATAGCCAACAACATTAGGAAAGAAATTATAAATCAGTGCACATTTAGTACATTAACTGGGTCAAGGTCACAGTCTTAGACTGCAGAAACCAAGAAAGCTAACATGAATTTTGCACATGGAAGGTTCCAAGAGCAGAACTCATTTTTTAGTGTATGTTTCCTACACTGATTTGCACTTTTACGGGTGTAAAGCCTTAAATATGTTCTCCATGTAATGTTGCAGCTGGTCTTTCTATATCAAGTTCTCCTCTTAGGTGCTATCCTTTAAAGGCTGGGCAGTCTCACCCACTTCTGCAATGACAATTAATCTTGTTGAATGGTGGAAGACTTGGAAATCAAAGTCGTATGCCACAATGTCTTAAAACTGACAAAGAATGTCTTTTGTAGCAGACGTTTATCACAATTAACTGAAACGTTTTTTCTAACAGGTGTAAATTCCATAAACTGCATGTATCAGTGATTATCAAGGCCTTTTTCTATTAATCAGAAGCACAGTTTTCCTATATCTAGTACAGCGGTTCTCAACCTATGGGTCGTGACCCCATTTGGGGTCGATCGACCATTTCACGGGGGTCGCCAAGCAAGGCTGTCCGCCATTTTTTTTCCCCTTTTCCGGCGGGTGCCTTACCTCCCTTGAGCTGGGCCAGCTGGTGGTCGGCCTGCTCCGTCTCTGCCGCTTGCCAGCTACGCCTCGGCCGGAGCAGGGGGCGGAACCACGCATGCGCGGCGCTCCCGGGCAGGGAAAGTCCTCGACTTACGACCAGTTGGGTAGTCCTCGACTTACGATCGGTTTAGTCCTCGACTTACGATTGGTTTAGTCCTCGACTTACGACCGGTTGAGGGTCGCGGCATTAAAAAGGTTGAGAACCACTGATCTAGTATATGTAGTTAGAAGCATCTGAACAGTCTGTTGGATGACAGCAAGTTTTTAACAGCCTTCTAAGACGGGATCTCATTCTTATTTGCTTTTAGCATGTAGAAGAAAAAAGGAGCCATATCCTACTTTTTTTAAAAAAATTGCTGGGAGTCAGACCTTCCTTCCCTGATAGCTACATAAATCAATATATAGATCAGGTTGTGCCCTTACACATTCATTTAGAAATAAATGCCACTGAAATCAGTGAGTCTCCCATTTGATTAAATATACACTGGATTACACTGTCAGAATTTTGGATAGCATTAACTCTGGAAGGGACAAACAGACAGTTCAGTTTAGTGATGTATAAACAGTGAAATTTTTATCTAAGGCCTACATGAGTTTAGTTACCACATTGAATTTTCATTACAGTTCCTGCTTGATGTTTTAAATCATTTCTGGCAGTGATAGACAGCCGGTAATCATCCATGTCTAATAGCTCTCAGTGGGGATCAGCTTTTTGCATAGCTGCCATTTCAAATATCTCTTTTTCTCTGCCGCATCAAGTAAATATGGATTTCTCATCGATCATTACCTTATAATAACATGCACCAACTGGAACAATTTGGAGGGCTTTCTACCTGGTGACCCATTTGATTCCACTTATGTGATTATGGGTAAGTGGTTGATTTGAATCAATTGGACTAAACTCCAATTGCTGGAAAATTAATTATAGGTATTCCTCGACTTAATGACCACAACTGAACCCAGAATATATGTGGCTAAGTGAGAAATTTGCTAAGTGAGTTTTGCCCCATTTTACAACTTTTCTTGGCACATTTATTAAGGCAGAAGTCACCAATCTTTTCATGTCGGTGGCCCGGAGGGAAAGGGGGCAGCTGGGAAATTTCTGCGCATGCGCACGGGTGTGTGTGCGGAAAAAGGTCCGCGTGCACCCATAAGGCACTAGCGGCCTGATTTGTGTAGGCGTGCAGGCGCTAGCTGCCACTGCTAGCCCCACATGCATGCGCAAACGGACTGTGCAACCTGAACGGTGCTAGCAGCCCCATTTGCACATGCACGCAGGTACTAGCCACCGCCACAAACAGGCCACGAAACCTGCACAGTGCTAGCGGTTCCTGTTTGTGCAGGCGCTAGCCACTGCTGTGACTAGCCCCCATGCACATGCGTAAATGGGCCATGTAACTTGCACGCACACTAGTGGCCCTGTTTGTGCAGGAGCTAGCTGCTGCCGCTAGCCCTACATGCATGTGCAAACGGGTCCGTGGGTGCTAGCACGAGTGGGGATGAGTGCATGCACATGTGTGCGTGCACTGGCCAGCTTATCCTGCGGTCTGGAGGCCAGCAGGCCGTGATCCAGTAGTGGGCCACAGCCCATAGGTTGGGGACCCCTGTGTTAAGGGAATCACTTCAGTTGTTAGATTAGTAACACAGTTGTTAAGTGAATCTGGCTTCCCCATAGACTTTGCTTGTCAGAAGGTCACAAAAAAGGATCACATAACTCCAGGATGAACCAGCTGTCAAGCATCCCAATGTAAATCATGTGACTACGGGGATGCTGGTCATAAGTGTGAAAAATGGTCATAAGTCACTTTTTCTCAGTGCCGTTGTAACAGTCATAAAATGAACTGCGGTAAGTCAAGGACTAACTATTCAATCTTGTATTCTAGGCATCGTATTCAGTGGCAGTCATACGCAACATCTCATTCCATTCCTGTCCACTGACAGTGCAGCTTCAACAGGCTCAATAAAATATACTATCAAGTAAAAATAAAAGGGTACGTACCAACCTCATTTAAATGTATGAAATGAGAATATGGTTTTCTGGGGGGTTTTCCCATTCCACCAGCTTTGAACAGTTTATTCGTATCAGTTAATTATTGAGGGATGACACTATCTACAGAACAGGAATGATATAGAAGACCATCATACAAAGTGAAATATTTTTGATGAAAGAAGCTGGCATGCATCCAGTTTTGGTCACCACAATGTAAAAAAGATGTTGAGACTCTAGAAAGAGTACAGAGAAGAGCAACAAAAATGATTAGGGGACTGGAGGCTAAATCAGGGCTTTTCAACCTTTTCACCCATTGTACCACTTTTAGGATATGGCAATATCTGAGTACCACCAGTCGCCTAGCAAGGTATCAAAAACCTGATGACCCCCCCCCCCAAAAAGGGGGGGAAGTGATAAAGTACAGGTAGTCCTCGACTTACAACAGTTCACTTAATGACTGTTCGAAGTTACAATGGCACTGAAAAAAGTGCCCCCCAAGCCACAGCCGAGCAAGACACCTGCCTGCCCACCCGGCGGCGCTCTTCCTCCTGTCCAAGGTTTTCATTGTTGTGAGAATTTCTGTTGAGGATTGGCAGCGGGGGTGGGGTGGGGTGTGTGTGGTTTTTATTCCCCCCGTCTGCTGGGTGGTTGCAGCAGGTTTTGGTCACTTCACATGACCCTGATACACTGTGACCGTCATAAATATGAATCAGTTGCCAAGCATCTGAATGTAAATCACAAGACCCTGGAGATGCTGCAACATTCCAGCTGATCGGCGCTTCTTCAGGGCTCAGCAGAAGCACCAGGATCAGTGCTGCTTTCCAGCTGATTGATGCTTCTTCAGGGCTCAGCAGAAGCACCAGGATCAGTGCTGAACTCCAGCTGGAGGCTGGCGCTGATCCTGGCACTTCCACTGAGCCCTGACAGCCCTGCAGCTCCAGCCGTCTCTCGCTCAGGCTTGTGCGGTGCTGCCACTGGTTCAGCTCATTCCCCTCCCCCGCTACCACTTTTCTAGGATGGTCACGTACCACCTGCCAGGTGCCAATGTACCACAGGTGGTACCCGTACCACTGGTTGAAAAGCCCTGGGCTAAAGCATATAAGTAACGGTTGCTGGAATTGGGTATGTCTAGTTTAGCGAAGAGAAGGACGAGGGGGGACATGATAGCAGTGTTCCAACATCTCAGGGGCTGCCACAAAGAAGAGGGAGTCAAGCTATTTTCCAAAGCGCCTGAAGGCAGGACAAGGAGCAACGGGTGGAAACTAACCAAGGAGAGAAGCAACCTGGAACTAAGGAGAAACTTCCTGACAGTTAGAACAATTAACCAGTGGAACCACCTGCCTCCAGAAGTGGTGAATGCTCCAACACTGGAAGTTTTTAAGAAGAGACTGGACAACCATTTGTCTGAAATGGTATAGGGTTTCCTGCCTAAGCAGGGGGTTGGACTAGAAGACCTCCAAGGTCTCTTCCAACTCTACTACTACTACTACTACTACTACTGCTGCTGCTGCTGCTGCTGCTGCTGTTATTGTTGTTGTTGTTGTTGTTGTTGTTGTTATTATTATTATTATTATTATTATTATTATTATTATTATTATTATTATTTTGCAAAAGGCCCCAAACATTTTTAATTCTTCCATTATTGTGATTTTCAGGTATCTTCCATCTCTGCTGCTGTTTGGTTTGCAAAGATATATCTCTATTAACATTTGCAGTCCACTCTTACAACATCCAAAGGAGATAATAAACTCACTTCTCTTAGCCAAAGCAGCTTCAATATTTTGACCTGAGTGGTAGAAAATTAAAAGGGAGGGAATAATGGAGGTAAGTAAGTAAGTAGGCAGGTGTATAGGCAAGCAGATAAGGCAGGGCCCTTGCAAACATTTCATAAAATAATATTTCTGTTACTTGGAGTGGCGAGAGCTATAAGATTTGGGTTCTTTGGAATAGGATGTAACTCTCTGGAAGGAGACAGAATTGTTAGCTAAGCTGGAAGACTGAACTGTTCTATTATTCTAACTTGGGGATTAAGACTGCACTGTAAAAATTAACTGCAGCCATTTCCCAAAGGCCTTTGGTAAATCTTGTTTAATTTAAGAGTCAACAGGATGTAAAGCAGTGACTACTAAGCTGGGCACACCGGTAGGGTTTCCCTTAGTGAATGCTGGCAGAAGTGTCAGCTTGTAAGTCTCAGTTCATAAGGATAAATTGGCTTTATTTTAGGAGAGTCTTAGTCTGGTTTTCACTGCAAGCGATATCACGAGCGTTATCTCCGACACATGTTACCTGGAGGATTGCTTCTAACTTTTTCTTCCAGAGAAGAAAAAAAGGTTTCAGAAAGAGAGAACAAAGAGAACTCCTCCTTTTCTCAATTCTTCACCTATAATTTATTCAGCACTGCCCACCAATGGGGCTGTTAGAGAAGGCAATCCTCAACAGAAAAAGTTCGCAAGCCCTTTTCATGCGAGAAGATCTCATAGTAATTAGTTCTGTCATAATTGTCAAGCATCCGGTATGATTTTGTTTTGTGCATTTAACACACGTCGGTGGTCCTGAGGTTTTTAGAATGAGGAGAAAAGTGGGGGAAGGATTAGCCCAATCCTTCTGCTCGAAACCATCTCAGCCAATTAAAGTTCTTTCTGGATATATCAGAGAGGAACAGGAGAAACTTCCCATTATTCTTGCAGAGAGTCCACAATCAGGGAACGTCATTCTCCAATGCCATTTGCTTCCCTCTGCAGAAAGGTGTCACCAGGAAAATGAGTTGCAGTCTGCAGATTGCTGTTTTGGCTTCTTCCCCAGTCCATCCACATGTTTCCTGACTTTGGGCTTTTCCAGGATGGAGCACTGCCCCCACCCCCACCCCGTGCCTTCAATCTATCAACAGAATTACATCCTATCCCTTTCACACACTCAGAAAATGTTCTTTCAACAAAACCTTTCGTGTATACTCCACAGCTATTCTGCTACATAAATCCAAATGTTGCCAAGTAGTCTTAGGATCTGGGCACGAGTCTCAAAATAAAATGTTTCTGTCTGGAGCAGGGATGTCTGCAGCTGTGGTCAAAAAAGTCAGAATGGTGGCCATGATGATTTGATTGAAGCATCGCGTATGTCTATGTGTAGTGCACATTAAAAAAAAGCTGGCACTTTTATTGGACATTACGATTGCCGTCTTTTTTTTTAACCATACCCTGTGATCGCCTTGGTCTCTGCCTTCTCAGCCTATGGTGAGTATACGGTGAGTATATGCCAGCTAATAGTGGCTTCTTCCAGGTTAACCCATTATGCTTTTGCACCAACATTCAGCCAACATTTCATTCCCCATTACAGACCAATCTTCCTTGATGTGTTTGGAAATTTTCTCTCTTGGGGTCTCCATTTTAGTTCTGCATATTTTGAAGTTCCCATCGGATTATTGATATTTCCCTTTTATATGTAGCTGTGGGTATCCAGTTTTGGTCACCGCGATGTAAAAAAGATGCTGAGACTCTAGAAAGAGTACAGAGAAGAGCAACAAAGATGATTAGGGGACTGGAGGCTAAAGCATATAAGGAACGGTTGCTGGAATTGGGTATGTTTAGTTTAATGAAGAGAAGGACGAGGGGGGATATGATAGCAGTGTTCCAATATCTCAGGGGCTGCCATAAAGAAGAGGGAGTCAAGCTATTTTCCAAAGCGCCTGGAGGCAGGACAAGAAGCAACAGGTGGAAACTAATGAAGGAGAGAAGCAATCTAGAACTAAGGAGAAACTTCCTGACATTGAGAACAATTAACCAGTGGAACAACCTGCCTCCAGAAGCGGTGAATGCTTCAACACTGGAAGTTTTTAAGAAGAGACTGGACAGCCATTTGTCCGAAATGGTATAGGGTTTCCTGCCTGAGCAGGGGGTTGGACTAGATGACCTTCAAGGTCCCTTCCAACTTTACTATTATTATTATTATTATAGCAGCATGCAGAGCTAATTGATAAAGTCTCATTCATTTTGCAAAGCTAAGGTCAGATCTGCTTTGTACCTAAATAGAGAACCATCAAACTAGATTAAAAATTGGGAAATCCAGGAAAAGCATCTCTGTATGTTTGCCAAGAAAACTACACAGACTGTAAATTTGTCTCAAGGGCTGGCAAGTAATAAAATGCAGCTCTCTCTGACTGCCAGTTGAATGTTATTTTGATTTTATTACTTATATCACTCCAAGATTAATGCCATCTTAGCTGCAATCTTTAAAAAAAAATTCCTTGCTACCCTTATGGGTGGTATGTGTCTTTTTCCATCTTGGGTTCTCTACCAGGGACCCGGAAATTGAGAAATCTGCACAGTATTCCTAGCACTGAACTCTTTTGGACCAAAAGTTCTGATGTCGTTCCTGGGATCTGTTGGAACCACGCTCCCAACTTAGGAATTGCAGCCCCAAGCCTTCCTACCAGCACTGCAGGGGTCTTCAAACTTGGCCCTTTTATGACTTGCGGACTTCAACTCCCAGAATTCCTCAACCAGCGTACCTGGCTGAGGAATTCTGGGAGTTGAAGTCCGCAAGTCATAAAAGGGCCAAGTTTGAAGACCCCTGCAACACTGGGACCTTTTCTTTCCACATCTTCTCTAGTTCCTCCTTCAGGCCCTGGTACTTCTCCAGTGCCTCACACTTCTTCTTCCTAATGTTGCTGTCACTTGGGACCACCAGATCTATCACCACCACTGTCTTCTGGTCCTTGTCTACTACCAAGATGGCTTCCTGTTTGGCCAGTACCTGCCTATCTGTCTGGATCTAGACGTCCCATAGAATCTTAGCCCTCTGATTTTCCATGACCTTCTGTGGAAACTCCCATCTGGTCTTGGGAAGGTCCAGCCCATACTTTGTGCAGATGTTATTTCATACAAAACCAACTATGGATGAAACGATACGTTGTAAGAAAATAACCATTCCCTTTGTCTACAGAGAAATGGATTAAGGTCATGCCAACATTTACAGAATTCATGGGATGGCACAAAACCCTGCCTTAATTGACTGACTTAGTGTTTAGACTTCCTTATTTTGTCTCTGTTCTCTGTTTCCTGTAATATTTTGCTCGGTGAAGCACCATTTCTGTCTGAATTTCACAAACAGAAAAGACCATAGTCTTTCATTCAACATTTGGAAGAACATTTTTATGGGCTGTGTTGAACTATTAAGTATGGGCTGCTATGTTGTTTATATTTATTGATAATTTTTTGCTCCAAGTGATTGATTTCTGTATTTTTAAGACTGGGGCTGTATGACTTAAGTGTGTTTGTATCTCAAAAGAAATGAATTGCGACAAGTAGCTTGAACTACAGTATATGGAAATGGCTTCATAGGGAAGCTATATATAAATGTGTATGTGTGTGTGTGTTGCATTATCATATTGAAGGGATTTTATTGTGCTTATGATTTTAGTATGTTTAAGTTTAACATTAGCATTTATTTTACATATAGTAACCATTTTATATTGATACTTATAGTGTTATCATGTAATCATTTTGTTGTGTATGAGTCATCATCTAGGACAGTGGTTCTCAACCTGTGGGTCGTGACCCCATTTGGGGTCGATCGGCCATTTCATGGGGGTCGCCAAGCAAGGCTGTCCGCCATTTTTTTTTTGTCCGCCATTTTTTTTGTCCACCATTTTTTTCCCCTTTTCCAGCGGGTGCCTTACCTCCCTTGGCTGGGCCAGTTGGTGGTTGGCCTGCTCCGTCTCTGCCGCTTGCCAGCTACGCCTCGGGCCGGCGCAGGGGGCGGAACCACGCATGCGTGGCACTCCCGGGCAGGGAAAGTCCTCGACTTACGACGGGTTGGGTAGTCCTCGACTTACGACCAGTTTAGTCCTCGACTTATGACCGGTTTAGTCCTCAACTTACGACCGGTTTAGTCCTCGACTTACGACCGGTTGGGGTCGCGGCATTAAAAAGGTTGAGAACCACTGATCTAGGAATTATTTTTTTGTGCCATCTTATGCCTAGTACCAAGACCTGATCTTTTTGTTCTGGAAAGGTATAAAAGGTGGAAGACATCTTTTCTGGTTGTTGCCTTCATCTCTCGACCAGCCACGAAGAGAGATGGGGTCACCCAACTCTATTTTGATCAAAATAAAAGTTGTTTGCTTGCTGAAACCTCGACTCAGGAGTTTCTTTGTCTCTTTTAAATTCCTGAGTAATGCTGGGGCAGTTGTGAGGCTAAGTGGAAAACCTTACAATATCACTGGGTGCCTGTAAACCTTGGAGTTCCACTAGCATTCAGCAGCCAAGTACCAGCAACTTGGTAGGCACATCTGGTGGGAAATTAATCTCTTGTTTTCCAGGAGACCGAAATGCTCATGGTTCCTTAGCTGGGCACAGATAAAGCTTTTTAAAAAATCATAATAAAAGCCCCCGTTTGAACCATGATGCTGATTGATTACTTTCAGAGCACAATGTGTGCTGTGTGATAGGTAGGAGCTCGTTATGATTAGCTCAGCCAGACATCCTGCATTTCAAGGGATGCCCTACACTTTAAAAAAAACTCTCCCAGTTCCCAGTGGGCCCCCTCCCCCTTTTTTAATCTCAAGAACCTTAATTATGTTTACAAAGAGAAGAAGCAAGAGCAGAAAGTTGAGGTTTAAGATAAGCAGGCCAGATAGCGGAATTCGTTTTAATCAGCTGGCCTAGCAAAGGCTGTAGATCACAAATGATAGACTTGGACTTTAGAGCCCAACATCTGGTGATTCTTTTTAACAGGGCTCTTTCATTCTCTTGCTCGCTCCCTCTCTTTTTAAAAACAACCCACGGTTTGCTTAGGTGAAGGAAGTGAAAACATGAAGCCATAACCCAGATACTCTTCAAAAATATCCAGAAATGGAAAGCAGTCAAACTTCAGCCAACTGTAGCCTAGATGGAAGCAGTGTGCCTGAATGGACAATATACTATAACAACTTGTTGCCATGACTCAATTGTACTAAATTGGACGCTCTGCCTATTCTAATCTTCTTTCTCTTTTATTTCCTTGGTCACACATGTGAAGCACTCTTATGCACTCATTCATGTATCTTTGTGCACCACCACCCTCAAATCAATCCGAAAACCAAACCACTCAGACAACATCTTAATCAACGGAGGATACAGAAATTCTCTGTTTATTGTAATGCACTAAGCAGAGTTGCAAACAGATCCAAGCTTTTCTTGCCATTACGAATAAGCGCGCGCGCGCACACACACACACACTGGTGGGCCAAGTTTTTAAAACTGCAATTCTATATTTACTTTGCTAAGATTAAGCCCCTTGAATTTGGTGGGGTTGACTTTTGAGCAGACATTCTATATATATATATGGACTCAATGTATTCAAGCAGTATCCTTAGTAATAACCTCATTGGAAGTTAGCGGTAATCAAAGACTTTAAAAGAGTCTGGATTATTTTTTTCCGGTCGGTTGTTCTAAATAATGATAATAGACACACACAAAAAGTCTGGCTTGTGGACATGGCGGTACCTGGAGACCACAGAATAAAAGAGAAAGAATTGGAGAAAATCACAAAATACCCATTGTTGTTGTTAGTTGCGAAGTCGTGTCCGACCCATCGCGACCCTATGGACAATGTTCCTCCAGGCCTTTCTGTCCTCTACCATCTTCTGGAGTCCCATTTAAGCTCACGCCTACTGCTTCAGTGACTCCATCCAGCCACCTCATTTTCTGTCATCTCCTTCTATTGCCCTCAATCTTTCCCAGCATTAGGCTCTTCTCCAGTGAGTCCTTCCTTCTCATTAGGTGGCCAAAGTATTTGAGTTTCAACTTCAGGATCTGGCCTTCTAAATAGCTTTGAGTTTCAACTTCAGGATCTGGCCTTCTAAATAGCAGTCGGGGTTGATCTCTTCTAGGACTGACTGGTTTGAACGCCTTGCAGTCCAGGGGATTGCATACCCATACCCATAATAGACCCATAAATAGAAGTAGAACAAAGAATGCAAAAGACAGTACCAATAGAAATAGGATTGAGTTCAATCCTAAAACATCTGGAGCACCACTTGAACACATCAGCATGGACAAAATCGCCATCAGTGATGGCTATTTTCTTACTATGTATCGTTTCGTTCCCAGTTGGTTTTGTGTAAAATAACATCTGCACCATCAATTGCCAAAGGCAGCTTTAGCAAGGATACCTTTAATGCCATCAAACCATAACATCTGCCTATTCCAGGTTCATAAAAAATGCCAAATGCAGTCTAAACATCTGGATACCTACAGTAGTGGCCAAAATTGTGGAAATCTTTTGGGAAAAGTATACAGTAGAAATGCCACCTTTGGTTAAGTTTCCACCCATTTTTCTTCTAATTTCTTTATAGTAGCCTTGTTCACTTAATAATATTATTTTACATTGCTTTCTGGGCAACCAGTCAACTCTTTGCACCATTACTTTAATTTTATTACGTTTTACAAGCTCACTAAATGAAAGAACCCCCCAAAAAACCCCCAACCAACTTGATGGCGATCCCATAACACACTGACAAATGTCCTCCTCTCAGCTTCAATACATGACATCAATAACTGAATCCTACTGTGATCTGATTGGCTCATAGCCAAAATAAGATGACACTTGATTGGCTCTCTAAGCACTCATGCTCATTGGCTACAATCAGATGAAGGAAAGCTATCTGATATCAACCTAAGCAAGTTGTGCTTCCTTTTTCTGGTTATTTGGCTATAACTTTTCATTGAATACAGTACAGACAATTGAACAAACTTTGCTGCATTACATTCTTGATTAAATTATCTTTCTGTTGATATATAATTTTATGGTACAACTCTCAAAAAAGTGGTGTTATTAGCCATCAAACCTCAAAAATACACTTTTCCCAAAAGGTTTCCACAATTTTGACCACTGCTGTATGCAACAAATCATAATAGTAATAATGCCAAATCCACTCTAAACATCTGGCTTTGTGGGACCAACCATAACAGCCCCAACAACATATTCGTCTGCTAATAATTGGGTGCCCAGCTGAAATACAGGGGGGCTGCTCACTACAATTGAAGCATCAAGTCATTACATGAGGGGGGACCATTCATTTGGGAGACGACCAAGACGAGTCTTCTGTGTGGTGAATATAGGACGGATGAACATTCTCAGAGACAGAAACAGGATCCAAAATGCAAAGAAGACTGAAATCTTGAGATCCTGTTTGGATCATTTTAAAGACCACTTCAAAATGCAGGGTGAAATGCAATATTATTTGTGCCTACGCCAGGCACAGGAAGAGTTCAGTGGGAAAACTAAACAGCAGTTGGAAACCGTTTAGCACTCTGGTTCTTCCACTGGAGGCGTCAGGGGAATTCAAGACATAATCAGCTGTCAATTGACAAATACGTATTTTTATTGTATTGCACTTGTGTGATAAGATGCATTATCTGCGGGTTCGCATGACCTGTTTCTGGCATACCTACAAATGAGGCACCATTGTTAATATAAACAAGACTTTTTCCCTTTGGGATTTCCTTCTCGCCACACCAGTTCAGGTGCTCCTTGACATAATAAGGCAGCTCAGCCGAATAAATAAATCACACGCATAAAATAAACCTCTAACCAAGTGGTCGTACACCTTTCTTCTACCGTATCTTGCTTCCTGTCTCTTTTTGCCCCTGATGAAAAGGAACTCAGTTACTGCCTGAAAAACTAAAAAACAAACGAACAAAAAAATATCTAAGGTCATGACTGCATATATAATCAGGGTGCAATATTATGACAAGAGTTAGAAAATTTGGAAATGCCATTAACAAGCTAAGGAAGTCCAAAAGACATTGTTGTTGACATTTCAGATCTGGTCTTTACTGTAATGCATTTGATTTTGACTCTTTTCCCAAAGGGAAATGTAGATGCTCACACAGGTAGTCCTTGACTTACAACAGTTCGTTTAGTGACCGTTCAAAGTTGCAATAGTGCTGAAAAAAGTGGCTTATGACCATTTTTCACACTTAACAACAGTTGCAGCATCCCCAGGGTCCTGTGATTTACATTTGGATGCTTGTCAAGTGGCTCATGTTTATGATGGTTGCAGCATCCGGGGGTCACATGATTGCCCTTTTGCGACCAGATTCACTTAACAACTGTGTTACTAACTTGACAACTGCATGGTTCACTTAACAAAGGTGACAAGAAAAGTCATAAAATGGGGCAAAAATCACTTAACAAATTTCTCACTTAGCAACCTAAATTCTGGGCTCCGTTGTAGTTGTAAGTTGAGGGCTATCTGTATTTAAATCTCTTACTGAGTAACTTAATACTGTAGCTCGCTTTAGCTAAACAGATCTACTAGGGTTAGATGTGTTGATTGAATCTTGAATGTATGTCGGTTCGTTGCGTGTCCCTCCTGGTTGTTGGGTTGAGGGAATCTAGTAATTCCTTTGCTCAGGGGTAGGCAACCTTGGCTCTTTTATGACTCGTGGACTTCAACTCCCAGAATTCCTGAGCCAGCCATGCTGAGGGAAAAGGAAGAGGTTTCCAAGCTGAGCCATGGCTGGCTCAGGAGTTCTGGGAATTGAAGTCCACGAGTCATAAAAGAGCCAAGGTTGCCTACCCCTGTCCTTGCTAGTCAACATACTGTTACTCTCCTCCTACCAATTAGAAGGGACATGTAATGTACTAATATACTATACACATAGATTGCAGGAGAGGTACTCGAATCAGATAGATCTGTTGAGTTGACCTGAGCTATTAACTTATTCAATAAGAGATTTAAAATATGCAATGAAATCAAAAGTAAATGACTAATATAAAAGGCATATATTAAGATGATTTAGTCATATAGAAAGAATGAAAGAGCTTATGTCACAGAACAAATGTATGAAGGAAGGAACCCTGAGTCAAGAGACAGGGAAATGAAAAAGTCACGAATCCTTTAAAAAAAGAGAGGTGTGGCGTCTAAACAACAAAAGGTGGTATATAGATCACCATGTTGTACAATGGAAACAAGCATAGTTTGCAAGGGTATTAGGAATGGAGACGTACAATAAATGTTAAAATTAACTATTTTTAGCTATATTTTATTTCCTGCCTTTCATCTCTGTCTTAATATTTCTTAGTCCTTATGTATGACCCGCCTGGAGTCACTCTGAATAGCTGTAGACACAGATATGAATAGCATTATTAATTTAGGATGGCTTGAGAGAGAAAGCAGAAGAGGAATTGTTACATTCATGATATTCAAAAGGCATTTTGGATTCCTAATGCTTGCTTTAGGTTCATCTTAGTCAAATCAAACAATCTCTGATGGGATTATGTGATGGTTTCTGAACTGGCCCGAATCAAATCAAGCTCTTAAGTGAATCTTAAGACCAATGCAAACCCTAATTGATTAATTTAGTTAGATAATTTAGTTAGATATTTCTTTCTTTCCTATGATTGCTCAAGGCAGCTTACTGTATATGAGATTGGTGTCTAATAGATAGCAATCCTGTGTGAGAGAGATTGGCACAAAATCAGCAAGGTGCTTCCGTGTTGAGTGTTCGTGAGGATGTACTATAGCTTGGTGTAATATCTCACGTACAATAAGTACGGACAGCTAATATATTGCTCTGAACATGCTCAAAAAATTGAGTATGTTTTAGGGGAGAAGTAGGCCTTTAAACCAGTCTTAACTCCTGGCCACTACATGGAAGTCCCTGCAGTTTCTCTGGCGACATCTTTCAGAAGTGACTTTCCAGAATCTTCTTCCTAGAGCTGAGAGACAATGAATGATCCAAAGCCATTTATGTGCCCAAGGCTGGATTAGAACTCATAACCCCCCACTTTCTAGCTCAGTGCCCGTAACTGTTACGCCAAATTAGCTCTCTACAAGTATGTTACAAGCATCATTAAAGTGTGGCCCAGTTAATAAGATCCATAGAAACGAACGTGTTTATTCTGCATGGAGCTAAATGTTCTGCTTTAATAGCTAGCCTTGAATGAGTTTTTCAACAAAGGAAGAGGAACTGGATTATGTGATGGTTTCCTATCCTGTGAAGTGAAAATCGGGTGACTTCAGCAAGTTTATAAGAGCTGATGGAGGTCTTTTTTTTTTTTTCTCAAAAGGATAGTACAGCTGCAGAGCTGCTTTTCAAGTTGTTATCCTGTACTGCGTGGTGCACTTTGACCATTGTCGTTTTTCAACTTCAGCATCCTGAGTAGAGGCACCTAAGAGGCAATCCGGTGAAAACAGTGCTATGGGGAACCATTACAGGAAGCTTCTAAACTTCTAAATATTTATTTATTTAGTCTACGTTGAGACTTCAACCAACTCTGGGCAGCATATAAAATGAAGAACAACATTAAAAAAAATAAAATAAATTAGAATAGGGAAAAAAACGCAAAATAATTACAAGATGGCAATCCAGGCAACATATCAAAATATACTACTCACAAAAATAAAGGGAAAGCAAACCCCTTCAGTTCCATGGTAAAATGTTCCCTTTATTTTTTTGAGCAGTATATAAAACCTCACAAACAGGTCACGCCTTCCACCTTATCCTGGGAAAAAAGACAGGTTTTTAAGACCTTCCAGAATACCATCAATAGGAGCCAGCCGTGTGCTGCAGCTGCCAAAAAAGGCCAACACAGTGCTGGGCTGCATTAACAGAGGGATAGAATCAAGATCACGCGAAGTGTTAACACCACTCTACAATGCCTTAGTAAGGCCACACTTGGAATACTGCATCCAGTTTTGGTCACCACGATGTAAAAAAGATGTTGAGACTCTAGAAAGAGTGCAGAGAAGAGCAACAAAGATGATTAGGGGACTGGAGGTTAAAACATATAAGGAACGGTTGCTGGAATTGGGCATGTCTAGTTTAATGAAGAGAAGGAGAAGGGGGGACATGATAGCAGTGTTCCAATCTCTCAGGGGCTGCCACAAAGAAGAGGGAGTCAAGCTATTTTCCAAAGCGCCTGAAGGCAGGACAAGAAGCAATGGATGGAAACTAATCAAGGAGAGAAGCAACCTAGAAGTAAGGAGAAACTTCCTGACAGTTAGAACAATTAACCAGTGGAACAACCTGCCTCCAGAAGCAGTGAATGCTCCAACACTGGAAGTTTTTAAGAAGAAACTGGACAGCCATTTGTCCGAAATGGTATAGGGTTACCTGCCTGAGCAGGGGGTTGGACTTGATGACCTCCAAGGTCCCTTCCAACTTTATTATTATTATTATAAGATGGGAGCCATACAGAACTTGGAGGAGGGGGGAACATCTCATTCCAGAGGGCAGGTGCTACAAAAGAGAAGGCATCCGTTCTGGATCCTGAAAGATGACCACAGTTGAACTGAGAGGATCCAGTGCCCCCACTGTGCTAGATCATTTCAGTGGTGGCAGAAACTGCAGGAGATAGGTACATACGCCCAGCGTCATTTGCTAAGATGGGCAGCATGCAAATTGAATAAATGCTGCAAACAAATAAGTTAGTAAGCTAGTAATAACCAGCCCCATGAATCATACTTAGAAGCACACTGGCAACTAGTCCAGCACACAAAGCAGAGGTGCTGTGTGGGCATCCAATGGCAAATCCATCACTGCTTACACTGCTGCATTCTGGATCAACAACTAAAACGATTAAGGTCCTGGAGACAAAAACATGTGAAGAACGGTTGCAGGAATTGGGAATGGCCAGTCTAGAGAAAAGAAAAAGTAGGGGTGACATGATAGCAGTATTCCAGTATCTGAGAGGTTGCTACAGAGAGGAAGGAGTCAACTTATTTACCAAAGGACATGTAGGCAGGACAAGAAACAATGGATGGAAACTAATCAAAGAGAGAAGCAACCTGGAATTAAGGAGAAACTTCTTAACAGTGAGGACAATTAACCAGTGGAACAGCTTGCCTCCAGAAATCGTGGGTGCTCCATTACTGGAGGTTTTTAAGGACAGACTGAACAGCCACCTGTCTGAAATGGTATAGGGTCTCCTGCTTGAACAGAGGGCTGGACTAGAAGACCTCCAAGGTTCCTTTCCAGCTCTATTCTGATTGATATTCTGATTGATATTGATACAGTTGAAGCTTCTATGGGGTTTTGAAGGGACGCCCATGTAGAGCGCATTGCACTAGGCCAGGGGTAGGGAACCTTGGCTCTTTTATGACTCCCAGAATTCCTAAGTCAGCATGGCTGGTTCAGGAATTCTAGGTACTGAAATCCATAAATCATAAAAGAGCCAAGGTTCCCTACTCATGCACTAGGCCAGGGGTAGGCAACCTTGGCTCTTTTATGACTCGTGGACTTCAACTCCCAGAATTCCTGAGCCAGCCATGCTGGCTCAGGAATTCTGGGAGTTGAAGTCCACGAGTCATAAAAGAGCCAAGGTTGCCTACCTCTGCACTAGGCTCCACATTGCAATGAGGTGCCCTGTGGAAATTTTGCTTGGAATGCTCTACAGCTTTCCTCAACTGGATGGGTTTTCAAGTTTCCATAAACTTAGGAAAAAGCTTTCAAACTGGAATTAGCTAACTCTGCCCCTTCTAGAGGTCTACAGTTATTCATTGTTAGCATTCTTCTTTAGGATAGAATTTCTTCCCAGAAAATCACAGCATATGTTCCTTTAGTTCCTTGTTTTTCAAATGCAGGCAATTCTTTTTTTTTTTTTGTCAAGAGACACACACACAAAAAGTTCCTAGTGGGAAGATCATTGAAGAAGCATTGAAGAAATTCTTCGTATTCAAGTCCAATGGAGAGGTCTCCAAGGAAAGTTAGAAGCTTAGCATTTGTTGTTCAAAGCGAACCTTATCTTTTTCTGTGAATTGCGGATATTCGTTGAAACGCCAAATGGTTCTACAGTTTTATGTGCGTTTGCCGTTGCGGTGTATGCATGTGCAAAAGCCCACTTTCAATTGGACCCTATAGTTGCCTATTCAAAAGTGGCTTTTAGCTATGATCTTTTAAGTTGTTTCATTGTCCAGGGTTCTACTTTTTGATAGTCTGCCTTTTGAATCTTCATTTCCTTTGAGGGTTTTTTTTTCAGAGGCTTACTCCCTCCTAACCCTCTCCCATTTTTTCCAACATCCTGGACATTCTTTGTTACATGTCCCATAGTTCACTCTCTCACAGTAGAAGGCATTTGAGAACCAGGAATGTGCCATATATTTGGAAAGAGGATCAGCTTTCATGAACCCACCACCTCCTTTTTCCATCATGCATTCAGAATCTGCCACCTGGGGCCACGATAAGAACGGTTAAGTCTGACCACCAGTCCATCCAGATCAGAAGTGGGAAATCAGGGCCGTTTTCGTGACTTCTGGACTTCAACTCCCAGCATTCCAGAGCCAGCATGGAATTCTGGCTCAGGAATTCTGGGAGTTGAAGTCCACAAGTCATAAAAAGCCATAATTCCCCACCCTTGATCTAGACTCTGGTCTCCAACTGTCAACAGTTCATAGCATGCTCTACTCTACCGAGTTTGTGGGTGGGCAACAATCCTCTAATTTTTCCAGGAAGAGGAGTTTCCCGCCCATTTCCCAGCATTGTTCCGTGAAGTCCTTTATCTTGAATTGCCAGAGATTGAAACTGAGACCTTGTCCATATAAATTTTAGATCCTGCCACTAAGCAATGGACACTCCGCCGGCATTTCAAGAAAACATGCATTATAGGTACGCTTGAACTGGGATATCAATGTATGCTTTAGGCATTTATCAACAGCTACCCCAAAACTGTACTTGGAAATCAGACATATTGCGTTCAATGGTGTTTGTTCCCTAGTAAGTCTGCTTAGGACTTTAGCTTCAAAGTTAAAATTTTTGCTTATTTTCCTGGGACTAAAGTCTATTGAAAATAGCAAGACCTGTTTCTGAGTAAATGTACACAGGACTGTGCTATGTTAGGGTTTTTTTTCTGTTTCTTTTTTGGGGGTGTTTTTTATTGTTTTATGTTTATTCTGTTGTACATTGCTCAGAGTCACATACGTTGAGGTGGGTGGCTATATAAATGCTATAAATAAGTGAATACCTATTCCTAGACAGTATATGTCAGTGATGGCGAACCTTTTAGAGACTGAGTGCCCAAACTGTAACCCAAAACCCTTATGCATCGTCGGGTGCCGGGTGGGTGTGGCCCATTGGCTGGGTGTGGCCAATTGAGGGTGGGCATGGCCCATTGGGTGGGCGTGGCTGCAGTGGTAATGGCAGACTGGGTGGGACTAAAAAGTTCAATCAATTCCAACTTTGCAAGATCTTTTTTTTCCCCCAAGAAGTTGAAATTGACTGATTGATTGAACCTTTTTTTTTTTTTGCACACGGTGGCGGAGGCCTAAAGCGAAAAGATTTTATAAAACCCAGCTGAAGGCCTAGGACTGGGGCGACGGTGCGCGTGCCCAGAGGGCTCTGAGTGCCGCCTCTGGCACCCATGCCATAGGTTCGCCACCACTGGTATATGTCATTCTGAAGACTATCTCTTCCATGAAATGATTTTGTGCTTGAAGAAAGGGGCGGGGCAACCAGTTATGACTTTAATATCAAAGAATTTAGCCAACCAAAAAGAAACTTAAGCCATCCCTTTTGCATTAATATTTTCCATTGTTTCTCTAGAAGGTATGAGAGGAGTAATCAACCAGGCAGACCTACCATTAGTTAAGAGTAAAGCTTTTCACTTGAGATAACTGATCCTCAAAACTTTCTCTTGAACTTCCACTAGAAGACATCACTGTGTGTGCCATAAAGTCTGGTCTACAATCCCTATACTAATCTTCTGCCTTAGGCACAAAGGAGAACACTGCTCCATCATCAGAAAAAAAAAAGTTATGTGCATTGTCTACATCAGGGGTAGGCAACCTTGGCCCTTATATGACTCGTGGACTTCAACTCCCAGAATTCCTGAGCCAGCATGGCTCAGCTTGGAAACCTCTCCCTTTCCCCTCAGCATGGCTGGCTCAGGAATTCTGGGAGTTGAAGTCCAGGAGTAATAAAAGAGCCAAGGTTGCCAACCCCTGGTCTACATGATATGATGAGGCTGCCATCTTTTCCCGTTGTCTCAGAAAATAAACATCTCATTTAGGCCTAGGAATCTTTCATAAACAGACTGGAGGACAAGAAATAATGTCTTCGTAAAATTTTTATTATTATTTTTTCATACAATTCAATAGTACAATGTGTTGTCTGAATTTATCATTCACTAATACAAATTTTACAAAAAGAAAAAGGGAAAAAAGAAATAATGTCTTCGTGCTGCACAAAAGGCCATAAGTAATACACTATAACCACTTGCTCGGTATGGTTTAAAGATTCCTGCCTTGGCAGGAGGTTAGACTAGAAGACCTCCAAGGTCCCTTCCAGCCCTATGATTCTATGATCCCAGATGCTGGATTCTAGGATTGTTAAGAAAGAAGCAGTCTTATTTAGCCACATCAAGCATCATTTAAACAAAGTTATCGTGACTCCTCATTCTCCACTGGTCTATTTTGTCTAAGCTTCAACAAGTCAATGAAGCACATGAGGTCAAAACTATCAAAAGAGCAGTATGATTAAAGCTCCACTTTATTTATTTTTTGTTATATGTGGACACACATAGAAAGAAATCACAGCTTTGGTCACATCGGTGTGGTCACCTTCTTCACTTTTTTTACCATATCCTACACTATTTCCTCCCCTCCCATCAAGATGGCCTCAAATCCCTCGTTCATTATTTCCTTTTTCTTTGCATTTTGCCCCTCTTTGTTTGTTGATTAGAAGAATAAATATGGAATTCTTTTTTTAAAATATAGGCACACTATGAATTTGGCTTTCCAAAGTGCTACTTTATGTCTTTAATTAATTAATTTACACATTGCTGCAGTCCGCTTGGACACTTCCCAGTTCACAATAATAAAACAATAAAACAATACACAAAAGCCCAAAATAAAACATTGTTTACCTTCCTCTCCCATGCGCATTTCCAAAATTAGAAAGAGCACTCACATCCTTAAGGATTTTCTTTCGTTCAACGAAATAAAAAGAGCATTTCCTCTGCTTCCCAAACTATCTGTAACTATTCCCATGCTAACGGTAGGGACATTAAAGATTTCAAGCGGCTTCTTAACAAGCTGATATGCTGTAGACACAGCTCATTGCAGCCCCAATATTTATTGGTGTACCAGATAAGTAAAATAATCTCAACGCAAAACATCTGCGTAGATTGCTACCATCGTTTTTCTAATCCACGGAGTAGGCATGATGTTGCTGTTATGCATCTGTTAAGTCAATAAGGAATTTACTTTTCACTAGACTATTGAACATTACCTTAGCTTCAGTTTTATGGTGGGAAACTTTAAAAGTCTTCTCATCATGTCTTAGGTGATCCTTCCTTTCTAGAGAATCTCCTTAGAGCTCCTTGATCAGAAAACTGGAGCTTCAAAAATTGGGTTGAAGAGAGGCCAGTTAGATGCTTTTTCTGGCATCTCCCACTATCTGAGAGATTTGATCCTGGTAGCCAGGAACAGAAAGTCAATTTGGTGTAGTGGTTCAGATATCAAGCAAGGAACTGGGAGATTCTGCTTTAGGCAAGAAGCCAACCATTCTTTCAGCGATGTAGACTCAAGGTTGGGTCCTTACTGGAAAGACATACAGTACATGCACTCATTCAGAATTGAAAACCATCTCACTGAGCTAAAAATACAGAACAGAACAAACAACAGAGTTGGAAGGGACCTTGGAGGTCTTCTAGTCCAACCCCCTGCTCAGGCAGGAAACCCTATACCATTTCAGACAAATGGCTGTCCAATCTCTTCTTAAAAACTTCCAGTGTTGGAACATTCATAGCTTCCGGAGGCAGGTCGTTCCACTGATTAATTGTTCTAACTGTCAGGAATTTTTTCCTTAGTTCTAGGTTGCTTCTCTCCTTGATCAGTTTCCATCCATTGCTTCTTGTCGTGTCTAATTTAATGAAGAGAAGGACGAGGGGGGACATGATAGCAGTGTTCCAATATCTCAGGGGTTGCCACAAAGGCGAGGGAGTCAAGCTATTCTCCAAAGCACCAGAAGGCAGGATAAGAAGCAACGGATGGAAACTAACCAAAGAGAGAAGCAACCTAGAACTAAGGTGAAATTTCCTGACAGTTAGAATGTCTTGCCTTCAATACAATACAAAGTGTTAATCAGGGGTCTTCAAACTTGGCCCTTTTATGACTTGTGGACTTCAACTCCCAGAATTCCTCAGCCAGGCATGCTGGCTGAGGAATTCTGGGAGTTGAAGTCCACAAGTCATAAAAGGGCCAAGTTTGAAGACCCCCTGTGTTAAATGATCAAGCAGGAAAAACGACACACACTTTTTGAACATCAAGCATTACAAAAAAAACAAAAAAAACCCTCTTCACAACTGTGGAGAAAGATTCGTGTTAGAACTGTCCTCCTAAAATGGGTTTATAACTTCTGCTTATGGTTCTAGATGCAATTTTTATTATTCGGTCATCTGGTCTTGCTCCTGGAGCTTTACCAGAGAGTTCACATATTCTATTTTTAGTCTGAGGTTGTTTTTTGTTTTTTTTTAGTGCTTCAGCTTTTTAACACAACAGTAACATCGGTGACAATATTACAGGTCGTCCTCAACTTACCAGAATTTCTGTCACTAGGCTAGGCACAGTTGCTGTGACTTGCGGCCAACGTTACGATCTTTTTTGCCACGGTTATTAAATAAATCGCTGCAGTTGTTAAGCGAATCGCCTGGTCACTGAGTGAGTCTGGCTTCCCTCATTGACTTTACATGTCAAAAGCCAGCTGGGAAGGTCACAAATGGCCAACATATGACCCTAGGACACTGCAATTGTACATACCGGTTGCCAAGTGTCTTGAATGTAGATCACGTGACCATGAGGATGGTGAGATGGTCATAAGCGCGAGGACCGGTTGTAACTCACTTTTTTCATTGTCATTGTAATGTCAAATGGTCGCTACACTAAGGATTGTAAGTCAAAGACTAGCTGTGCCTTGTGTTCTTCCAGGGCTTTCTTCGGCTTCCTGTCTCCAACGTATAGAATTCCTAGTGGTATTTCATCCAAATTTAAAATAAATCAAACCTTGTTTAGCTTGGTTTTGCCGCTCCCTATGCTGTGACAGAATTTGAGAGGTAATTAACAGGCTAGTATTTACAGTTTGCATTGGTTGTTCCGATGCAAAATAATAAATATTTATTATTGTTTGTCTTATTTCATCAACTCTTGGCTAAATGCAGATGAAGCACGATGGATGGCCTTGGTATCTCTGTTTAGCATCTGAAGGCTGGCCTTAATGACCAGGAAGCAAATGACTAATTTGCAAAGACAGAACTATTGTATAAAGACCCCAAGCTCTTTGAGAGATTAACTTCTGAAAATGGTCCTAGGTTGGTCCTGACAACTCATCCCTTCTCACTTAATTCCGTATAGGCTGCTTATACTGTATGTAACCTCAAGCAGGAAATAGTGTGGAGAACTCTTTACAAAATAATGAGGAAGAAAATGCACACATTTATCTCTCAGGCCTAAAACCCAGCCCTTTATCTGCTCCAGTCTATGGCTAGAATTACCGTCTCCTGGCTGGTTTTATTGTCTGATTAGGCTATAATTTCCTGTAGTAAACCAGCATCAAGAATGAGGACATTAAAGGGAAGAAAATAGAGTCAAGGACAGGCTAGAAAGTCTAATTCTCCTGTTTTAATATTAGCTTGTATCAAGACGTATCTGTGTGTGTGAGAGGCAGGAAGAAGGGCAAATAACAATAAGTTATTTTTTATCATCTTAAAAATGGAACTGGAAGAAGACAGTGCCTTGTATGCTCTTGGATATAATAATAATAATAATAATAATAATAATAATAATAATAATAATAATAATAATAATAATAATAATAATAATAATTAAAAAAAAGTTGGAAGGGACCTTGGAGGTCATCTAGTCCAACCCCCTGCTCAGGCAGGAAACCCTACACCATTTCGGACAAATGGCTGTCCAGTCTCTTCTTAAAAACTTCCAGTGTTGGAGCATTCACCGCTTCTGGAGGCAGGTTGTTCAATTGCTTCAGTTGTCCACCTAAAGTAACATGGTTCTCCAAATCAAGATGTGGGACCTGTAGCCACAGGACATCTTGAGTTGTCCTTCTGAACAGTTCATTTAGTGATGCACTGGGACTGATGTGGCTCTCCAGAAAAGTCACCTATCCCAGTCCATTGCCTTCTCCCCTCCATGCCTTATTTAGGAAGCTTCTCAGAAGAAGTTAAGATGTTCTTATGTGAGCTTCTTTCCATTTGCTCCTCAGCTTCTATTTCTCAGTCGATCTCTAACTTCTTCCTGCAGATAGGTCCAGATCAAAATCTGAAAGTATGATTCATAATCACGGATACATGATTTATGAACATGTTTCAGAAAATAGATGCAACACCCCATAACAACAGCTAGCAACTTACCACTGAACATCTGCTTCAGTGAAGTTACTTGGCCCTGGTGACAGATGATGTTGTGTGCCAGAGCAAAGCTGGATGCTAGTCAAGCCAACTGTTCTGATTCTTCCTTCCGAAATGTCTTCCTGCTGATGACNCTGGGTGGGACTAAAAAGTTCAATCAATTCCAACTTTGCAAGATCTTTTTTTTCCCCCAAGAAGTTGAAATTGACTGATTGATTGAACCTTTTTTTTTTTTTGCACACGGCGGCGGAGGCCTAAAGCGAAAAGATTTTATAAAACCCAGCTGAAGGCCTAGGACTGGGGCGACGGTGCGCGTGCCCACAGAGGGCTCTGAGTGCCGCCTCTGGCACCCGTGCCATAGGTTCGCCACCACTGGTATATGTCATTCTGAAGACTATCTCTTCCATGAAATGATTTTGTGCTTGAAGAAAGGGGGGGGGGCAACCAGTTATGACTTTAATATCAAAGAATTTAGCCAACCAAAAAGAAACTTAAGCCATCCCTTTTGCATTAATATTCTCCATTGTTTCTCTAGAAGGTATGAGGAGAGGAGTAATCAACCAGGCAGACCTACCATTAGTTAAGAGTAAAGCTTTTCACTTGAGATAACTGATCCTCAAAACTTTCTCTTGAACTTCCACTAGAAGACATCACTGTGTGTGCCATAAAGTCTGGTCTGCAATCCCTATACTAATCTTCTGCCTTAGGCACAAAGGAGAACGCTGCTCCATCACCAGAAAAAAAATTATGTGCGTTGTCTACATCAGGGGTAGGCAACCTTGGCTCTTTTATGACTCGTGGACTTCAACTCCCAGAATTCCTGAGCCAGCATGGCTCAGCTTGGAAACCTCTCCCTTTCCCCTCAGCATGGCTGGCTCAGGAATTCTGGGAGTTAACGTCCACGAGTCATAAAAGAGCCAAGGTTGCCAACCCCTGGTCTACATGATATGATGAGGCCGCCATCTTTTCCCGTTGTCTCAGAAAATAAACATCTCATTTAGGCCTAGGAATCTTTCATAAACAGACTGGAGGACAAGAAATAATGTCTTCGTAAAATTTTTATTATTTTTTTTCATACAATTCAATAGTACAACGTGTTGTCTGAATTTATCATTCACTAATACAAATTTTACAAAAAGAAAAAGGGGAAAAAGAAATAATGTCTTCGTGCTGCACAAAAGGCCATAAGTAATACACCACAACCACTTGCTTGGTATGGTTTAAAGATTCCTGCCTTGGCAGGAGGTTAGACTAGAAGACCTCCAAGGTCCCTTCCAGCCCTATGATTCTATGATCCCAGATGCTGGATTCTAGGATTGTAAGAAAGAAGCAGTCTTATTTAGCCACATCAAGCATCATTTAAACAAAGTTATCGTGACTCCCCATTCTCCACTGGTCTATTTTGTCTAAGCTTCAACGAGTCAATGAAGCACATGAGGTCAAAACTATCAAAAGAGCAGTATGATTAAAGCTCCACTTTATTTTTTTTGTTATATGTGGACACACATAGGAAGAAATCACAGCTTTGGTCACATCGGTATGGTCACCTTCTTCACTTTTTTTACCATATCCTACACTATTTCCTCCCCTCACATCAAGAGGGCCTCAAATCCCTCGTTCATTATTTCCTTTTTCTTTGCATTTTGCCCCTCTTTGTTTGTTGATTAGAAGAATAAATATGGAATTCTTTTTTTAAAATATAGGCACACTATGAATTTGGCTTTCCAAAGTGCTACTTTATGTCTTTAATTAATTAATTTACACATTGCTGCAGTCCGCTTGGACACTTCCCAGTTCACAATAATAAAACAATAAAACAATACACAAAAGCCCAAAATAAAACATTGTTTACCTTCCTCTCCCATGTGCATTTCCAAAATTAGAAAGAGCACTCACATCCTTAAGGATTTTCTTTCGTTCAGCGAAATAAAAGAGCATTTCCTCTGCTTCCCAAACTATCTGTAACTATTCCCATGCTAACGGTAGGGACATTAAAGATTTCAAGCGGCTTCTTAACAAGCTGATATGCTGTAGACACAGCTCATTGCTGCCCCAATATTTATTGGTGTACCAGATAAGTAAAATAATCTCAACGTAAAACATCTGCGTAGATTGCTACCATCGTTTTTCTAATCCACGGAGTAGGCATGATGTTGCTGTTATGCATATGTTAAGTCAATAAGCAATTTACCTTTCACTAGACTATTGAACATTACCTTAGCTTCAGTTTTATGGTGGGAAACTTTAAAAGTCTTCTCATCATGTCTTAGGTGATCCTTCCTTTCTAGAGAATCTCCTTAGAACTCCTTGATCAGAAACTGGAGCTTCAAAAATTGGGTTAAAGAGAGGCCAGTTAGATGCTTTTCTGGCATTGCCCACTATCTGAGAGATTTGATCCTGGTAGCCAGGAACAGAAAGTCAATTTGGTGTAGTGGTTCAGATATCAAGCCAGGAACTGGGAGATTCTGCTTTAGGCAAGAAGCCAACCATTCTTTCAGCGATGTAGACTCAAGGTTGGGTCCTTACTGGAAAGACATACAGTACATGCACTCATTCAGAATTGAAAACCATCTCACTGAGCTAAAAATACAGAACAGAACAGAATAACAGAGTTGGAAGGGGCCTTGGAGGTCTTCTAGTTCAACCCCCTGCTCAGGCAGGAAACCCTATACCATTTCAGACAAATGGCTGTCCAGTCTCTTCTTAAAAACTTCCAGTATTGAGCATTCACAGATTCTGGAAGCAGTTGTTCCACTGATTAATTGTTCTAACTGTCAGGATTTTTTTCCTTAGTTCTAGGTTGCTTCTCTCCTTGATGAGTTTCCATCCATTGCTTCTGTCCTGTCTAATTTAATGAAGAGAAGGACTAAGGGTGACATGATAGCAGTGTCCCAATATCTCAGAGGCTGCCCCACAAAGAAGAGGGAGTCAAGCTATTCTCCAAAGCACCTGAAGGCAGGACAAGAAGCAACGGATGGAAACTAATCAAGGAGAGAAGAAACCTAGAACTAAGGAGAAATTTCCTGACAGTTAGAATGTCTTGCCTTCAATACAATACAAAGTGTTAATCAGGGGTCTTCAAACTTGGCCCTTTTATGACTTGTGGACTTCAACTCCCAGAATTCCTCAGCCAGGCATGCTGGCTGAGGAATTCTGGGAGTTGAAGTCCACAAGTCATAAAAGGGCCAAGTTTGAAGACCCCCTGTGTTAAATGATCAAGCAGGAAAAACGATACACACTTTTTGAACATCAAGCATTACAAAAAAAAAAACCCACTTCTCAACTGTGGAGAAAGATTTGTGTTAAAACTGTCCTCCTAAAATGGGTTTATAACTTCTGCTTATGGTTCTAGATGCAATTTTTATTATTCGGTCATCTGGTCTTGCTCCTGGAGTTTTACCAGAGAGTTCACATATTCTATTTTTAGTCTGAGGTGGGGTTTTTTTTTTAGTGCTTCAGCTTTTTAACACAACAGTAACATCGGTGACAATATTACAGGTCGTCCTCAACTTACCAGAATTTCTGTCGCTAGGCTAGGCAGTTGCTGTGACTTGTGCCCAACTTTACGATCTTTTTTGCCACGGTTATTAAATAAATTGCTGCAGTTGTTAAGCGAATCGCCTGGTCACTGAGTGAGTCTGGCTTCCCTCATTGACTTTATATGTCAAAAGCCAGCTGGGAAGGTCACAAATGGCCAACACATGACTCTAGGACACTGCAATTGTACATACCGGTTGCCAAGTGTCTTGAATGTTGATCACGTGACCATGAGGATGGTGAGATGGTCATAAGTGCGAGGACCGGTTGTAACTCACTTTTTTCATTGTCATTGTAATGTCAAATGGTCGCCATTGTCATTGTAATGTCAAATGGTCGCTACACTAAGGACTGTAAGTCAAAGACTAGTTGTGCCTTGTGTTCTTCCAGGGCTTTCTTCAGCTTCCTGTCTCCAACATATAGAATTCCTAGTGGTATTTCATCCAAATTTAAAATAAATCAAACCTTGTTTAGCTTGGTTTTGCCGCTCCCTATGCTGTGACAGAATTTGAGAGGTAATTAACAGGCTAGTATTTACAGTTTGCATTGGTTGTTCCGATGCAAAATAATAAATATTTATTATTGTTTGTCTTATTTCATCAACTCTTGGCTAAATGCAGATGAAGCACGATGGATGGCCTTGGTATCTCTGTTTAGCATCTGAAGGCTGGCCTTAATGACCAGGAAGCAAATGACTAATTTGCAAAGACAGAACTATTGTATAAAGACCCCAAGCTCTTTGAGAGATTAACTTCTGAAAATGGTCCTAGGTTGGTCCTGACAACTCATCCCTTCTCACTTAATTCCACATAGGCTGCTTATACTGTACGTAACCTCAAGCAGGAAATAGTGTGGAGAACTCTTCACAGAATAATGAGGAAGAAAATGCACACACTTTTATCTCTCAGGCCTAAAACCCAGCCCTTTATCTGCTCCAGTCTATGGCTAGAATTACCGTCTCCTGGCTGGTTTTATTGTCTGATTAGGCTATAATTTCCTGTAGTAAACCAGCATCAAGAATGAGGACATTAAAGGGAAGAAAATAGAGTCAAGGACAGGCTAGAAAGTCTAATTCTCCTGTTTAATATTAGCTTGTATCAAGATGTATCTCTATGTGTGAGAGGCAGGAAGAAGGGCAAATAACAATAAGTTATTTTTTTAATCATCTTAAAAATGGAACTGGAAGAAGACAGTGCCTTGTATGCCCTTGGATATAATAATAATAATAATAATAATAATAATAATAATAATAATAATAATAATAATAATAATAATAATAATAATAATAAAGTTGGAAGGGACCTTGGAGGTCATCAAGTCCAACCCCCTGCTCAGGCAGGAAACTCTACACCATTTCGGACAAATGGCTGTCCAGTCGCTTCTTAAAAACTTCCAGTGTTGGAGCATTCACCGCTTCTGGAGGCAGGTTGTTCAATTGCTTCAGTTGTCCACCTAACATAACATGGTTCTCCAAATCAAGATGTGGGACCTGTAGCCACAGGACATCTTGAGTTGTCCTTCTGAACAGTTCATTTAGTGATGCACTCGACTGATGTGGCTCTCCAGAAAAGTCACCTATCCCAGTCCATTGCCTTCTCCCCTCCATGCCTTATTTAGGAAGCTTCTCAGAAGAAGTTAAGATGTTCTTATGTGAGCTTCTTTCCATTTGCTCCTCAGCTTCTGTTTCCTTTCCTGAAAATAGATCCAGATCAAAATCTGAAAGTATGATTCATAATCATGGATACATGATTTATGAACATGTTTCAGAAAATAGATGCAACACCCCATAACAACAGCTAGCAACTTACCACTGAACATCTGCTTCAGTGAAGTTACTTGGCCCTGGTGACAGATGATGTTGTGTGCCAGAGCAAAGCTGGATGCTAGTCAAGCCAACTGTTCTGATTCTTCCTTCCGAAATGTCTTCCTGCTGATGAC
>NW_015388625.1:0-12163 GCF_001527695.2 Protobothrops mucrosquamatus
ACAACCAACATTAAAAATCTGTCTACTGCAGGATGTTTAATGAAAACCCTTCAGGCTGGATTACATGTGTGAATACAAATGCTTTATATGTAGCAATAAAAATACCTTATATATTTTTAATGGGAATTTACAAAGACAGAATTACAAGACACAGGTATCTGGAAACAGCATCTTATGAAAGATATATATGTTGTCTGCTTCTGTATTTAAATAATTGCTGGAATAAAAGTAAATAAAAATCTTTTCTTATTGCAATAGGAAACTACTCTCATAGTTTTATTTGCCCAATATGTATCTGCCAGTTGAAGGCAGCATTTTAATTTTTTTAAGGATTTGTTAATGGTGAGAAGAACATTTGCATTTATGGAGAGTCTGCTGCTTTTATTAAAAATAAGCTCTGATATGATATTTGTACATTTACGAGAAATTACCTTTAATGTGATTTATAACCAAGAGCTTAAAGACTTTGCTCCACTTCGTGCTGGGGTGGTTGATAGATGAATATTAGATCCCATCTCTCACCCCCCACACTCCCTCCCTCCCCATCTTTTAGCTATTGTATTTTGTATTTTTATATTTTTGGAATATTTTATTCATATAATTTTATCTTTTTAGTATTGTAAGCTGCCCAGAGTTATCTTGTACTAAAATGAGGAACCAATAAAATTAATTAATAAATAAAACTAAGTTCTATTATACTACCAATTCCAATGAAAGGTGGTGCCAATGAGACTGTCGCTTCTTTTTTGTCTCCCTTGCGTGATTTCTGTAAATTGCTCTGGGGAGTGCTATAGAAACTGTTCTTTGAAAGCTCTTCAGCTCAACTATGTCCATCTGGGGAATTTTACTGCTGTTTTCACAAAAAGGATGTTAAGAGATGGAATAATGGTATAATCAGGCCTGTGATGGTGTCTGAGAGTACTCTTCGCTAAGAATTTTGAGTAAGTAAATATTCTGCTTGGTGAAAGAGTTTTCTCATATTCTTTTTCTGCCTAATCTTTTGAGAATTTATTTACATGGATTTACTATTGTTAATCTTTGTGCATATTTATTAGAACCACATTTCTGCAACTTCTGCAGCCAGATGTGTTGGAATAACAGCTCCCAGAATTTTAGCTAGATGGCATAATATCATTGCCCATGTTTTCTGCTTTCTCTTCCACAGATAATCAAATATTTCTGGTATAGGAAGCTATAACTGTGGCAAAATAGAGGGCCATAATAGAGGGCCAACCAGCCTGTTTAAACCCCAGTGAAGAAGGCTCCACCTCTGAAGCATTCTGTTGCATTGTGGAGCAGCTGCTTAGGACATTCATCCTAAGGCCATTAAAATTTGCCTCTTCATAATTTAAATCTTTTTTTTTTAACCTGTCTTCTGGAAGAACTCTGAACCATTCAATTCGATCCTCTACATCAGGTGTGTCCAACCTGTGGCCCACAGGCACATGTGGCCCCAAACAGCTACCATAGTAATATGCCCCCATAAGGTTGTAAACTTTTAACATGTGATTTACATAGATTAAGTATATTATATATTTTATATGCAGCCCAACACAATTCCTGTTCAGTCAATGTGGCACAGGCAAGCCAAAAGATTGGACACTGATGTTTTACATCATGGCCTTTTGGATACTTAGTTGTCATGTCTCCCCACTGTCTTACATCTTCAGGCTAAACACATCCATTGCCTCCAGTTCTGTAAAAGTTTTGCCTTCCAGGCTCATCATCTTGATAATAAAGGTTTGTCTATGAGCACTTTCATGTGAGTAAATTGGCCTTTTGCTCACTAAATACATTATTAGCTAGAGAATCAATACACCTGTCTTTTGTGGATCTGTCTTAAGAAACATGAGTAGACAGCTAAGTTTAGAGGAGCTTCATTAATAGTGAAGTTTTAAAATAATACACAATTTTGCCTTTGCAAAAAATCTACTATTAAAAGAATTATACTAAAGTGTTCAAGGTAAGCCATTAGATTAACATGTTAGATTTTTTAAAAAAAGTTTCAAGAAGAGTTGATATTTCACTATATAATGTTTTATCAAACTAGGGATAAATTCAAGACTTACCCTGAGCATCTGCTCAAGGACAGATGTGATTTAAGATGAAGTACAGGGAAAAAAAGATGGGATTCTCATGAATTAATACAATACATAATCATTGCCCCAGGAATGTTGCAGAGCAGAATTATCCCATCTTAGTGTCCTCCAAATATGTTGACCTAAATTCTTACATCTTGCTAGTATGGACAATGCCAGGGATTATGAAAGTTGCAGTCTTGGCTACCTGGAAGAGATTTGTGTGGTGAACACTTTTTAAAACTTGAGCAAAAGTCTCATGAACAAGGCCAAATGGTTGATATGCTGGTATGTGGAGAATTTTTCTTCTGAGTATAGACTCTTGCATCAAGCTAAAACAAAATCTGAAGCCTATTTCTTTAACAGGCAACATCGGTAGTATGTTTAAAGATGCACATAGCAAACATCCCATGTTCGATCCTGTGATGAATGATCTGGGAGAAAAAAAAATATTTTCATGCAGAAAAGAGATGAAGGATACACCATATGTTCAGCATGAATTTTTTTTTCATCCAATACATTCAAAATGATAATGTTCAAAACTTTTTTCAGACATTCCTTTGTTATGATTAATGAAATACTGTATTGCAAATTGACTTTTGCTAAGGCAATCTTCTTTGGGGGAAGATTCTAAATGTATAAAAATATTTCTCTATGCTTCTTTATGAAAATAAATAATTATTGCCAGCCCCTTTCTTGTCCTCTTAAAGTCATGTGGCATGGTGAGAATTAGTGCTAATTCCATTCAGAAGACATTTGAAATACATGTTGAACCACTTTTGTGCTTCATGAATCATTGTGTGAAACCAGAACAAGTGGGGAACGCCTCACATTGAAACAAAACTAAGGGACAATTGGAGTACTGCTTTGAGGGTGAACCAATACAACGGCACTTGAGTTTGTCTGCAATAATTGTTTTAAGTATTAGATGTATAGTTTTGAGAGACACTTTTAAGACATGTTTGCCTTCAAATTATAAAGACTGAGATATTATGATCTAGCCATTGAGGTGAGGAAGCAGTCTGGAATTTCTCCTCTATGGTAAATTATAAATTATGAATAGACTTAGATACATCTGGAATTTCAGCAAGACAGAGTATTCTTTATAGGTATTGGAGGCCCCTCTACATGCAAAACTGCATTTTATAAACAATTGCAGTAGAATAAAATCCAGACCAAGTCTCCTCATCTCTTCTAATCAAAACAAACCCTCCCTCATATCAACATTATCCAATAACCCATTTTTTATATTTTTATTGTTTTTTATGTATCTCTGATCTTCTGGAGAAGGAAAACAAACATTTCTACTTCAAAGATGGAAGTGTATACTTATGTATAATTGTTGCTAGAGATTATAGTTGAAGCAGATGAACTATAAGGGGGACTGTGGTTTCTGATGAGTTTGTATCCTTGTCTTGCAGACTCCAACCTTTTTTTAAAAAATTGTCAGTTCATGTACTTCAGGCATACATTGTGTGTTTGGGAGGCCAAGGTGTCTTCAAAATACCTTATGCCATGTCAAAATTGTCGTGTATGCTTATCTCTTATTCTGTTCAGGTGAATTTTCAGAAGAAAAATAAATTACACAATGGTTGTATAATTTTTCACTAACAAAAAAAAATGGATTTTTCCAGTTGTTCCTTAGAGATGGTTAATACTGATACATTCTACATTGGTTCTTTCACATCTTTGTATGGCAAAGGTTTAATAGATATTAAAAGGAAATACTGCAGCTGGACTTTCTTCATAATTTAAAATATGTTCAGTTTCTTTTGATACAATATTAAATTGTATCACCTCCAATTTTTGCTATGGATTAATTATGTTTGTGCTTCTAGTAAGGTATCTAAAAACATAAAACTTATTTGCTTAGTTTTGGGAGACGCTTTTCAATGTCTTAGATTTATTTAATGTGAATGAGACTTTCATGCTTTACAGAGATACTTTTGCCAAGGCATCAAAATCTCAGACCTTTAGACAATATCCAATTCATCTCAGCTATGCCATTTTTTTATTT
Organism: Protobothrops mucrosquamatus; assembly: GCF_001527695.2. Taxonomy (NCBI): domain Eukaryota; kingdom Metazoa; phylum Chordata; class Lepidosauria; order Squamata; family Viperidae; genus Protobothrops; species Protobothrops mucrosquamatus. Next base: position 4,096 of record NW_015388625.1, read on the forward strand.
ACATGCTTGTCAATTCACGTTTACAATTTGGATTTAGTCTAGTATGCCTACAGCTACAATGACTGCCAGGTTTTACATGACCTTAACTCCAGCGCTTGCCCGAGGAAGGGCTTTCTCTTTTTTTAAAAGTAAATCTCCTATGAAAGGGAATAACATAATGTAGCATTTATATTTCTCTGCTCTGACAGTGCAAAGGGAGGTACCGTTCCGATAAATCCTTGCATTTATCTATTTCTTTGGAATAGGTAATAAGAGACTGATCATGTAAATATTCTCTGATGCTACTGCTTCTTAGATTACGACGGGGTCTTTTGAAAGCTAGAATTAAATATACTTTGAAGGCTCTATTTTGGTTAAAAGTGCTTTTCTTAATAGTTCATTGCTGGAAGAAAAGTGCTACCTTTAATTTATTCATTAAATAAATGGTCTATATGTTTGCCCCAATTATCTCTTCTCATTGTTTTGGGTGTAGATGCTTATCTCCATGTAGAAAGCCCATCTAAGTTGTTTTCCTTTGTTAACAGTAATAAGCTATATTTCATTTAATTTTCTCTAGAATTGTAATAATTGGGAATTAAATATCTGACTATAGGCCTCTATAACATTCAGCTCACTGTAAATTGTGTTATCCTTTTCTGTTACCAAATTCATGTATTATCAATTTGCCACCCTGCCTTGCTTTAATTTTTTAATCACTTTTTGCAATGGTATAAGGCAATGGTGGGGGGAAGAGTTGCAGCCAGAGGAACGTTCAGCTAAGCTGCCCACAGGAGGAATATGGGCATGGCAAACAAACACTCAGAAGGAACCCGCCCTAGTTTCTTGGGCTGTAAAGGCAACAGTGAAGAAATGTATTTTCAGACTTGCAAGAATCTGATAATGTAACCTTACAATAATTTGTTCATCTAGGTGTGCTTCTAGGTTTGCAGGTTTTCGGTAATTTAGTTTTATCTTTAAAAAGGTTCTCTTTTCATGAAATACCCCAAGAAAGAAAACGGGATGGGATAATCTGCTTCTGGGATTACATGTGTGTAGGACCACTTCAAATAGTCTGTTTACTTTAAAACATGTTGTGTTTTCAATGGTGAAATGCAAAAAGAGCATTGTCGTATCCAGTACATCTACAGCAAGAATGCACCTGAAAACAATTAGGCAATACCACTTAATCCCGTCTTGCCGTTACTGTCTCCCCCCTTTTTTTTTCAATGGTGAGCAGCACTGCAGAAACAGCCGTTTCATTCTGGTAGTTTGCATAAAGGGTGCCTACATGGTTATTGGATGGGAAACCTGATTGATTTTGCTTCTCAGCATCTGGTCACCCAGAATAATCAAAAAGCAGTAGGGTAAAGTGGGTAAAATTTAGGATAATTATGCCAGGAGGAGGGAATCATGTCTCTTTTACTGGAAAGGAATGCATTTTTCACATTTTTCACCACAAATGGAGTGCAGTGATACTACGTTATGGCCGTTGTTTTGCTGTGGTGTATTTGATTGCTTACTTACTAGTAAAAGTGTGATCTGATTCATTGCCCTGCAGACTTGTAGTGTAGCAGTCACTGTTACGTACACTCACTAAAATAGTTAAGTGACCATTCACACCTTTCATCTCATAAAAATGGAACCTGGAATGGCTGATCAAATATGGTAGCTCTCAAAAGTTCTTGTCAAAAACCTGAATGTTATTTTTATAACTAATTCTGGAGACAAAATAGAAAACAAGTGTGACAACCATAAAGTGAAAATAGCAGTGGAGATAAATAAGCTGCCTCTCTGCTAATGGTAAATGAATGAAGCAATATATGAGGTAGGGAAGTCACAGAGGTGTTTGCAAAAATGACAATATCCAGAACAAATCAGCAAGGAAATTAATAAGTCAACAGATTTCAGAAGGGAAGAAAACTCCAGACAGATGATCAATAGATTTCGCTACAATTAGACAAACTACATTGTGCATGGATAAATGCTTATGCAGGACTACAAGTAAGCAGAAGTAATTTCCAAAGCATATAACTGAAATGTTTTGGCTGTACAGAACTGAGATAGAAAAATACTATTTCATAATGAAAAAACCCACATTAGTTATAACATTGTAGTTAATCTCTGTGACACTTTCTGTAATTAGCTGAAGTGACAGCTTATATGAGATCTCAGAAACTCACTTTCTCTGTAGTGCATCCAGAATGTGACTACATGGACTATCACACATTGATTGACAACATCTGGAGATATGTCTTTGTGTAGTTTTTTTTTCTACTTTCACATGAATCTGAGTTTCGTTTATTGAAGACATTGACAAATCACACTTTTCCCCAACAATTAACAAAGACTTTCTAGACCCACACACTGCAGCAACTATAATTTTTTACAATGATTGTTGGCTGCATTCTCAACCGTAATAGTGGGTGAAACCAAGCATCTATATTGTGCCTGGGTGTGTATACATACACCTCTACACAGCTCTGTGTGTTAATGTATGTTTTATGTCACTATGAGACATGCATACACATGTATACCAAAATTACATACATTATCGCTTCGTCATTGCCAAGGTAAATTTATGGAGACAGACCATTTATTCTCTCTCAACCTTTGTTCGTTCATGCAGAAATTACTATCACTCATAATAATAAACCACCTTGAATAGTCCTGTTGGTTAAAAATCAGGTGATCTTATAGGGTAATTTTTTTGACGTTATAGTAATTAACAATCCAGTTTGAAATTTGGCAACTGGTTTGAATGTTTTCATTATAAGAATCTACTTTAACAATTGAAAGCATTGCATAAAGATGTTTAGGGAGTGGGAAGGAGAAATATATGTTTTTCAACCTAAATTTAATGGTGCTCTTACTGATTACAGTGATTTATGCAGGGAATAAAAATTAACCCAGAGTTCCCTGATACAAATCATGCTTGTAAGTAGACAGAGGTGTCCCTGGTTTCCCATATTCATTCAATTATACATTTGTTCTAGGGCTTCCATTCAAGTTTTAAAAAGTCACACACCTGGACTATGTGACATAAGTGAAGACTTTAAACCATTTCTGATATTAAAATATGATGCAGGAAGCTGTACATGCACCACAGAGTGTGCCAAGATGTTCTCTTTGAAAATGGGGTATACTATGCAGAAAGACTGCCACTGTCATTAATTAGAATTCACTTATAGCTTGCTCTTCCTCCTCTTTATAGCTATAGAATCAGAGACCTGTATTATGTTATAACAGTTGCAACGGGATTGACTATGCTGTCTCTGGTGTATAAATGGTAATGCTCAGTGAACTGATCAGTATTAGGTTACTACAAGATGCAGCTAATATGTTAAAGTTTGAAATTAGGCAGCCTGTATAATCTTGGGGTTTTCTTTGTAAATTTTAGCTCAAGTTGATGGAGACTTGATTTTTATTTTTTACAAATATACAATTTAAAAAAAAAAGTACCCCAAAAAGGATAAAATTCCCCATGGCTGAAAGTTGTATACACACGATTAAAGTGTCTTGTGGAAAATTCTGAATTGTTTTGGCATTTTTAATAAAGTACATTATATTACAACTAAATAAAACAAAAAAGAAAAAGGCTAGAGCCAGCTGTTGATTTGTGTTGAGCCTCCCCACCCTAGAGAGGTATTGAGAGAAAAGAAATCCTCCCCAACCAATAACTCAATTTGTATTTTGAGGAAGCTAACCAATAGGAAGCAACACAACAAGCGTGGTGTCAAATGAAGCTGACAAATCCTGCATTTTGCATTAACAAGAACATCCTCCTTCACTCGCCGGTGGTTCCTGTGGTTTGTCCAATTTAATGTCTATCACTGAAAACAAAGGGTTAAGGGAGATAAGCAAAAAAAAAAAAAAAGCCATTCCTTTGGTCATTATGAAATAAGAAGTGTACTCTTTGAGACAACAAGATTTTGTTACATATTTCAATAAGCGAATGCAGGTAGTCCTTGACTTACGACCACAATTGAGCCCAACATTTATGTTGATAAGCGAGAAATTTGTTAAGTGAGTTTTGCCCCATTTTACAACTTTTCTTGCCACATTTGTTAAGTGAATCGCTGCAGTTGTTAAGTTTAGTAACACGGTTGTTAAGTGAATCTGGTTTCTGCATTAACTTTGCTCGTCAGAAGATTGCAAAAGGGGATCACATGATCCCAGGACCCTGCAACTGTCATAGTTGTCAAGCATCTGAATATAAATAGTTGTCAAGCATAGTTGTCAAGCATCTGAATATAAATCACGTTACCATGGACATGCTGCAACGGTCTTAAGTGTGAATAATGGTCATAAGTCACTTTTTTCAGTGCCATTTTAACTTAGAACAGTCACTAAGTAAACTGTTGTAAGTCGAGGGCTGTACTTGTACTGTATTAACCAGCAGAATCAATTCTGAAGGGGAAGAATAAGCATTGTCTGGCCTTAAAATCTGCTTAAGTACACTATAGAAATAATTCTGATTAATAAACACAAATATGTACACTGCTAAGAATGCTTATAGCAAAGTTCAGATGGACTAATCAGTTATCTTCTTTATCCTGAAAATGTTAAGAGTTCCATTTCCATTTATCCTATTTCCTCTTTAGGATCTGTCCATCACTAATCATTTGGCAATCTACGATAGAGTTAGGAAATAGATTATATAACCAACTATTACATCTGATACTCAGTTAACCAGTGATAGTAGTGTAAATGCAGAACCAGGACATAAAAGGAGATCTAAATCGTGCCATTATCCCTCCAAGGAATAAATCACTGGAACTCAAAGTGAATATACTGTATACTCAGTGTACCTCCTCTAAATGTAAATAGTCCCATAAAAAAAAAAACGGGTGAAATTTCTCCCTGAACCACCCTGGAGGACAGATACTCATTTTAAAAAGCAATGCAAGCAAGGTATTTTGTTAGCAGTTTCCAGGTATGCTTTCTGTATGTGCTGCTAAGATAACTAACATATACTACACTCAGTCTATGCCACCTAAATGAGCTACCTTGTCCCAAAATAAAAAGGTAGGGATTAGACTAGAAGGCAGACATCTCTTTCTTTTGCTACAGGAACTTAAAGCATGTCTCTTTTTTTCTGTCCAAAGAAATATTTGCTTGTCTGGGTTGTTTTTAGGCCTTTTGGATAAATGAAAATTAGGCCCAGTGTACCTCCTTCTCTTCTGTGACTACAAAGTACCATAGATTGTATTGAAACTGCAACTTTCAAAAACTTGACTGTGGCCTCTGTTGTTACTGAAAACCACAAAGGTAAGTGGAGCAATATATGTGTGCGGTGGAGACTGTAACAAACCAAGGTCTTCCAGGTATGATGGAGTGGGGAGCTGGCTTGGGTCTCCAGGATCGCAGCAGCTTTGAGCATGCTGTTGGGCCAATTAAGATGGGGGGAGATATAGGCAGGTGAAGGCAGTTCAGCATCCCTGCAGTCGATCATAACACTGGGCAGACTGCCAAACACTTGAATTTTCATTACATGACCACAGGGGCGCTATGGTGGCTGTAATTGGGTATAGGTTGTAAGTCCTTTTGTTTGGCACTGTTATAATTTAAAAGGTTGCTGAATGATGTGCTTGTTAAGGGAGGACTACCTTATTAAGGAAGACTGGATGGCAAGACATATTTCATCTGAGTATTGGCATGCAAAGCCCAGGTAGAAAAAAGAATAAGCCAAGCACATCATTCACATTGGTAAAAGGCACTTGAATGAGCTGACACTTGATCAGAAAACTTTCAATTTTTGATATTTCATTTGTACAAGATTTAGATTTTCAATAACTAAAAGATCTTGAAGTATGCATTAATGCCTCAGGAAAATAACTGAGCAGCAGATGATGTGGAAAGTTCAAATTATGTGTGTGAAAGCAAATAAAATGGAAATGGAAAAAAGGAAAGGAATTCCTAAATTGAACACTGAAATTTAGCAAAGACACATGCTATTTGGAAGCCACTGAAGTGACTAACTACAGTACTTTTACAAAGTGAAAGCATACTTAAGGCTAACGAAGGAAATATACCGGTAATTCACATTTGTTATCACTAAATAAACTTAAATTCATATGAGAATGCTGAAATAAGATATTTTAAAGCTTTTTTAAAGTAGTGTTCACATAGTCACTCAGCATGTTAGAGTCTGCTTGAGTTAATTTCTAAATCACACTTATTTGTTAAGATCAGGAATTCAGGGAGAAGGAGGACTTACACAATCCTCTTGCATAACTTACACAAAGAATGTTAACATGGTATAAATTGCCATTAGTTGGCAACTATCCATGTATATTCTCTATTTCCTGCCAGCCTCAGGGACAGAAGGAAGTCATTATTGCTGGGTTTCATTTATTTCAAATAAATAACAGTTAACTGAACAATATTCATTAGTACTGCTCTGTGCTAATGCTTGCATTTGGTGTATTCATCCTATAATGGGAGAAATGAGATTCTGAGTTCAATTTAACAAGGTCATTTTGTGTGTCTGGGGAATTCACAATAGGAAGGAAGTGATTAGCTGATTCCTCATCAGCCTTCTGATACCTTGCAGTATAAAGCTGAATGTTACCAAGACACAAAGTTGTTGGCTTGTACATTCAGTCTTTCCCAGTAGGAAAATACAGCCAAAACAATATGAAACATTTTTTGCCCATCTGTAATTTAAAATTCTAGAGATATACAATTCTTGAAAGACTTGAAACAAATGCAGAATCAGCACGTGGATTTCTGGCACTTTTCAAAACAGTTGCCTTTTGAAATCCACATAGGTGGAACACTATACAGTGATCTTGAGATCAGCTGAAAACCTTTGAACTTTTCTTGATATATGCTTACATTAAAATATATGGAAAGCTATATTTCCCTAAGATAATAAGCACCAAAAGTTCTTCACCAAGAAATGCTGAATTATAAATGAGTGCATTCTTATGTGTTTGCTCATTGTCCCTTCTGTATTCTATGTTGACTGAACATAAAGGGAGAGACAAAGGAAAGTGCAAAACTTAATTTTGTGGGCACTGATCATTATAATCAGCCTAATATATTGCTCACTTTCAAGTCTTCACCCCAACCACTAAGAACTACTTTTTATTTAAAAACCTCAATATCATCCCAACTTTAATTTTAATGTAAACTAAAGGAAGTTCTGGGAGTGCTGAGTTTGTATTGAGGCAATACAGGTAGTCCTCAACTTACAACCATTTGTTTAGTGATGTTCGAAGTTACAACGCACTGCAAAAAGTGATTTATGACTGTTTTTCACACATTTTGATCATGTGACCATGGGGATGCTGCAATGCTTATAAAAGCATTGCAGTATCCTCATGGTCACGTGATCAAAATTCGGGCTCTTGGCAACTGGCATTTATTTATCACGATTACACTGTCCTGGGATCAGGGGACCACCATTTGTAACCTTCCCAGCTGGCTTCCAACAAGTAAAATCAATGGGGGAAGTCAGATTCGCTTAAGGACCACATAATTCACTTAATGACTGCAGTGATTCACTTAACTATGGCAAAAACGGTTGTAAAATGAGACACAAATCACTTAACAACTGCCTTGCTTAGCAACAGAAATGTTGGGCTCAATTGTGATCATAAGTCGAGATTACCTGTATTACAAATGGCCTAAATCAGTTTTCTAGGCTAAAAATGTGGTTTAATTGTATGCATTAACCAAATTATTCCTCAGGCTTGATATAACAATTTGTATTTCTTTTAACTTCTGCATTCTATCAGTCCAAAGCGTACCGTATATTGCCCATGGCGAGAGACAAACCTTAGAGTAGAACTAATATTCTTCATTTTTGGAACTTTTTAGAGAACTTGGACATTTATATTATTTTGGGTGGTCTTATTAATTATTTCACTATTTAGATAGTGGATTGTATTGACTGAATAGTTAAAATATTTCTTGCTGTTCCAACAGATCCAACAAGATAGTCATGGCTCCAGATGGGCTCAGATAGTGCCATACTATGTGATCCAGGTGACATGCTCTCTGTGGTAGCACCTGCCCAGCCTTCCTCCAAGGTCTGCTTTGCCCAAATTTTGCCAGCCTTTCGAAAAGGTGTGAAGACCTGGCT
>NW_015388625.1:12548-13948 GCF_001527695.2 Protobothrops mucrosquamatus
ATGTGTTAAAGCAAAGCTGCTAAAGGAGCTCAACATGTGATTTTAGGGAGTGTGACTTGCTTTTAAAATGCCCCAGACTTTATATTGTTACAACTACTTTTAGAGAAATTGTACTTTTCTGTTCTGCTTTTATATTAGTTTCCGAATTGTGATTGGCCTCTCTGAATTATTTGCTTAAGTTGCAAAGCCATATACATTTTTCTAAATAAAGAAACAAATATTTCCCCTATTTCAACCATTGATGGGCGGGGGGATGTCGATGGAACAGTAGAGGAAATCTCTTCAAGCTTGAATTAATTTGGAAGAAGATATATAACATATATACAGTACATGTTACATATAAGACTGCAACATACTGCCTTATCACACAATCACAAACTAACTTACTTGCTACTTTACACATCCACTTCTTATTTATCTGAATTGCTTCTGAGTTCCTAAATGGGAAATTCTCTTTCTTAATTAACAAAGGATACTCCCTTCTTTACTCTTCTCTTGAACGCTCTCCATCCCTGGTAGGGCTGATGCAACACGTCGGAAGAGCTAGAGATATCAAGGCCAATGGGAGTTGGGATTAAACAAGAGAAGAAACAATCATGACCTTTGCATCCAAAATGAAATTGAAACTAGCAACAATGCTGTGCATGTGACTTTTATAAAAGAAGAGTCCCAAACTGTCTCCCACTAGTGCATTAGCTGAAAGTTACAGGAACGAGTGCTCTTCAGATTAGTATCACAGGGAAAAGCCCTTCCACTGAACAGTGAAAGCCACATGTTTCCAGGAGGTATCATTTCAATTTATAGCATATGAAGTAATATGCCTGGAGAGCCAACTGACTGCAAATCAGGGATGAATTAAATAAAAATGATTTTTGTATAAAGTGATGGCATCCTGAAAATAATCAGGCCATGAAGGCCTATTTGCTATATAACAGGTTTTACCAACAGAACAATAATCTCCCTATATATTCTCCCCCCTCATCTTGTTATGTATCCTTTCTCATGTATGAAAAATGCAATTTCTTATGTGTACCCAAGAATATTTGCAAGACCGCCTCCTACCAAATATCTCCCTTCAACCAGTCCGCTCCCACAGAGAGGGCCTCCTTAGGGTGTCGTCGGCCAGTCAATGCCGGCGGGCGACCCCCAAGGGGAGAGCCTTCTCTATGGCAGCTCCTGCTCTCTGGAATGACCTACCCCTGACCTACGTACAACTACGGACCTGCGCCTCTTCCGCCGAGCCTTGAAAACCCATCTATTCCATGCGGCCGGCCTGGCGTAGTTTTGATTGGGCTTTGCTAGGGGTTTTATATGGGGTATTTTAGAGCAGGCTTTTTATTCAATATTTATTGTGATTTTTATTATTGCCTGTTCACCGCCCTGAGTCCCGTAAGGGAGAT